>NW_013667003.1:0-4539 GCF_000517525.1 Limulus polyphemus | reverse complement strand
CGACGTTTGACTGCCTCGAATACACATTTCTACCGCTTTGTTTGTCAAGCTTGATTTCGCAAAATTTATTTATTTCAGTTATCTATAAAATGTACTATGGGGTGGGGGTGGTAGTACTCGCCCCGTCAGTTTTGACGGGCTATATGCTAGTGCTATACAATCCTTGTGATATTCAGCAAAATGCCTGGCAAACGCAAACACCTCACTCTTCAGCAAAAGATGGAAGTCATCAAAATGTACGATAAAGGTGCTAAGTGTGTACATATTGCCACAGAAATGCAGTGTGGAAAACACAGATTCAAACGATCGTAGCTGATAAACAAAAAATCAAAGCCCTCTGGGAAAGTGGTTCCAATGCTGCCATGAAAGTGACCAAAGTGAGAAAAACTGCCAATCACGAACTCAATGAACAGGTGTTTGAATGGTTTTGCAATGCTCGTTCGAAAAACATTCCAATCACTGGCAAATTAATCCAAGAAAAAGCAGTCATGCTCTCTGTCGAGCTTGGCCTTGATGATTTCTCTGCCTCAAATGGCTGGCTAGATCGTTTCCAGAAATGGCACAACATATCCTGTTCTGTCCTGTCTGGTGAGGGGGCGTCAGTCAACGAGGAGACAACTACTGGTGCAGCCGTCTGGAGAGCATGTGCGAGAGGTACAGTCTCAAAGATATTTTCAATGCCGATGAGACTGGCCTCTTCTATCATGCTCTCCCAACCCGCTCCCAAGTCATTCGCGGTGACAAGTGCCACGGGGGCAAGAATTCAAAGGAGAGGATAACCATGCTACTTGGCTGCAGTGCGACGGGCGAGAAACTCACCCCCCTCGTCATCGGTCGTGCTGCCAATCCTCGATGTTTCCGTGGCTATTTGACGTCTTCACTGCCTGTCACCTACCAAGCCAACAAACGTGCCTGGATGACATCCACAATTTTCAAAGACTGGCTCCAAAAACTGAACAACAAAATGACTCTTGAAAAACGTAAAATCATAATGTTTGTTGATAACCGTGCTGCTCATCCTGCTATGACTTTGTCGAATGTAAAACTTGTATTTTTGCCCCCAAACACAACAGCTCGTCTCCAGCCCTGTGATGGTGGAATCATCAAAGCCGTCAAATCTACCTACAGGAAAAACTTCTTCGCCACATCCTCCTTAAGATGGATGAGGCTAGCACTGCTGCTGATCTGGCCGGCAAGGTCACAGTGCTGGATGCTATATCTTGGCTGAAGTATGCCTGGGACTGTGTGCAGGCTGAAACCATTCAGAAGTGCTTTGCACACTGTGGATTCAGCTTTGCCACAGCTCCCACGGTCTCTGCTGATGCCACAGAAACTGCTCCAGCCGAACTGCTGCCACTGCTTCAGGGGTCGTCATGGGCAGATTTTGTTGAGTGCGACAACGAGGTCACGGCAACGACGGAAGTGTTTGGTGTCGTGGAAACTGCCCCTGAGGTCGAAGAAGAAACAGAAGCCCTAGCAGCTTCTCACATCTCGGCCCGACAAACTCTTTCCCACTTTGAAGAAATAAGAGACCGAGCGCTGGCAACCAACAACAAAAAACTTCTGGACATTGCACTCGCGGGTTTGTCTGCTGTTGAACTTGATGTGTCATGTGTTAAGCAAACAAAACTGTCTGATTTCTTTATGTAAGATGAAGTTGTGTAAGTTGATATTGTGCATGCTTTGAATATTGATTGAAAAAAAATAATAATAAAAAAATATTTTCTGACTATTCATAGTGTTTCCACAGTTCGCATTTTTCATTTAGCCTGATGATCGCTGCCTCTGACATTTACCTCTTAAAATGCAAAAATCTACAAAATGGCGGAAAAAACCATAAATTTTAGATGTTGAAATCAAACAATAAACACATTAGTTGTTTATTGTCACTTTATTCACATAAATAATCACTCTCTGCCTATCCACGAATTTGGCACGAAAGGTGTGAAATCATCAACCAGTCGCGCTTGATTACCACTCGCCTCTGGCTCTGGCCAAGGATGACTGGCCGACTGTAGGCAATGGCCCATCCCCTTCCTAACGACATCCCCGCGGATACGACTTTGATAGACTGGCTGTAAGGTCGGTCGTTAGAGGGGAGGACCACTGTACACACTACACATTAGCTTAGTATGTTCAATTATGTTCATTTTGTGTGGCACGTCATCATGACGTAGGGTGTGTGCATTCCACTTGATTAGGATTCAGAAACTAGGAAAGAATACGCTTGGCAGTCTGTATCATCCATTATACTAAATCATTATTCTGATGGTAATAAAAATGTAGTTCAGCATTTCTTCTGGGTGGTGCAAAATTACAGTGTTAACATCAACACTAAACGTTTCGACTCGAATGTGATCAGAAGAGTTCCCATCAAATGCTAACATAAGTGTGTGTGTAACATTTTGGCGTCCTCCAATCTTAGTGTTATGCAACGTCTGGAAAAATATCGTTTATCAAAGCTCTATAGACTATAACAAAGACCGAAAACCGTTGCTTAGTGATTGATAACAATGATGCAGAACAACTTCTTGCACTCATAACTACTTGTACAGTGTCACAGGGTAAGTGCATCTGAGTTACATTACTCAGTTTGAGCTAGTGATGTTTTGCCCTGCTTCAAGGCAAGTAGTGCCAACACTAGATCTGGATCTTACAGATGCTCTTTCCAGAACTCCTATTAATTGTGGTATTCATCCACTAGTGAAATATCATACTGTTTGATTTGTCATTATTATGGCTTAAATGCTCTCACTTCCCACACGGTGACCAAAATCAGGACAATCAACAAATAGACAGGATCTCACCATTTGATGAGACAATCCACTTTGTTTTCCATGTTGCAGGCTCATGGAATGGTGTATGATTAAATATCGTTACTGTTATCTGGTCTTAAATATCTCTTCACGGTTTTTAAAGTTTACCAACCATTTCAGTGATGGATGGGCACTCCAACAGTGAACTTTCTTACCATACAATTAGTGTCAAAAGTTTTATGAAGATTACAGTTACAATCAGTTCTGTCTCCTTGTACAGTATCTGCATTTTCGAACCATGAGTGTAAAACTATCATACCTTACACTTTATACTCCATCCTCCAACTGTGATAACAATGCTCCAATTTCAATACCACTGGCGTGGTTTCTAGCAGAAACTCACAATTCTGTCAATCCTGCTCCTTTTAAACGTATATCTAGTTTCTAAAACCCATTTCCTTTCCTGTTCAAAATAAACACTAGAACAATACAGGAGGATAGAAACACATGATATACTGATATGCCACACTCCATGAACAATATTCTTAATGTAACTTCCTAAATGTAATGTTCTTTATTATATACTTATCTTCCTTCCATAAATAAATAGTTTCTTAAAGTAGCTTCCTTCACTTTTATACACACTTTATAATTAAAGTAGCTTACCCAGACCAGGATTTAACATGTTCCTGTTGTATGTTTCTTTACTAAGTATTTAACAATACAACATACAATGATATATTTAGTGTAAGTTCTTTTACTACATATATAATTATGTTAACACTTTGACATTAAAGTAGTTTTCCATACCAGAAGTAAATATTAATATTTATTCCTTTATTATATCTCTCTCTCTAGATATATATATATATATAAGAGGAAGTTTGTTTATTTGTTTGTTTTGTTCGCTATAGGAAACCAAACGGTTGAACTTCAAAATTTCAAAATAACTTCATAATAACCAGTTTTTTACAAGAAATTTAATGGTACTATTTATTTTGTATTGGGTATAGTAATAAATGACGAAATTGACAATTAATGATTATTGCGCCATCTTTCGTAATAAACATACAACAATATAAGCACAACAGAAATTAAATGATGAGATCAAAATGTTTTATAACGGCGCGTAGAAAGAACAACAATAAAATGGACCTACAATATTATAGACTATTTGCAAATAGTAACTATGGAGACGAGGTAATAAAATAAAAATCAAGTCGAGAACAACAATAAAATTTTATAAACGAAAACCTCTGGCCGAGCATTGGCTACTATATTGTTACGCCTCCGGTCGTAGTTAATTTTCCGTAAAAATTCTTTCCGAAGAAACTTTAGCGATACAAGTCCTTTCTTAAATAAAACTGGTTTATTCTTTCTGAATAAAACTTTACGATACACTAATTTTCAACAGTCGCGCTATAACAAACTCTATAATTCACGAACTTCACAGGTGCTCAACAATATTCTGTCTGCATACATTCAATTACTCATTACATTGCCTCCGTCACGTTGTGACCGTCTTATATATAAAAGAATACCGAGATATAGCAAACTCCCGATATTTCATGAAGGTTCGAGAAGGAAGTGGCGTGATACAAGCGTTACGTGACCTGCGTTGTCGTAACAATATTATTTCCCTGTCAATGTTCCCATCTTCATTAAAAGGCGTAAGATGATAAAAACAAGATCTTGAAGAAACTATATATATAAATAAGGAAGTTTGTTTACTTGTTTATTTTGTTCCCTATATGAAACCAAACGGTTGAACTTACAAATTTTA
>NW_013667002.1:290979-293314 GCF_000517525.1 Limulus polyphemus | reverse complement strand
ATTTAATATGATATCTAGTAGAAAAATACGCGCTCAGTGCAATTAATGTGTCGAGCAGTAGAGACGTACGTGCTCGGTATGTTTAATGTTATGTGCAGTAGAAACTTATGTGTTCAGTGTATTTAATGTGATATGCAGTAGAAAGTTATGTGCTCAATGAATTTAATGTGATGTGCATTAGAAACTTATGTGCTCAGTGTATTTAATGTGATGTGCATTAAACTTATGTGCTCAGTGTTTTTAATGTGATATGCATAAGAAACCTGTGTGATCAGTGTATATCATGTGATGTGCTTTAGAAACTTATGTGCTCAGTGTATATCATGTGATGTGCTTCAGAAATTTGTGTTCTCAATATATTTAATGTGATGTGCAATAGAAACTTGTTTGCTCAGTGAAATTAATGTAATGTGCAGTATTAATTTATGTGCTCAGTGTATTTAATGTGATGTGAAGTAAAAACGTATGTGCTCACTATATTTAATGTGAAGTGCATTTGAAACTTATGTGCTCAGTGTATGTAGTGTGATGAGCGGTAGAAAATTGTGTTCTCAGTGTATTTAATGTGATTTTGAGTAGAAATTTATGTGCTCAGTTTATTTAATGTGATGTGCAGTAGAAACTTATGTGTTCATTGTATTTAATGTGATGTGCAGTAGAAATGTACGTGCTCAGTTTATTTAATGTGATGTGCAATAGAAACGTACGTGCTTAGTGTATTTAATGTGATGTGTAGTAGAAACGTATGCGCTCAGTGTATTTAATGTGATGTGCAGAAGAAACGTTCGAGCTCAATGTATTTAATGTGATTTTGAGTAGAAATTTACGTGCTCAGTGTATTTAATGTGATGTGCAGTTGAAACTTATATGTTCAGTGTATTTAATGTGATGTGTAGTAGAAATGTTTGGGCTCAAAGTATTTAATTTGATGTGCAGTAGAAAGTCATGTGCTCAGTGTATTTAATATGATATGCAGTAGAAAAGTACGCGCTCAGTGCAATTAATGTGACGGGCAGAAGAGACGTACGTGCTCGGTATATTTAATGTTATGTGCAGTAGAAACGTAGGTGCTCAGTGTATTTAATGTGATGTGCAGTAGAAATTTATGTGCTCAATGTATTTAATCAGATGTGCATTAGAAACTTATGTGCTGAGTGTATTTAATGTGATGTTCAGTAGAAATGTATGTGCACAGTGTATTTAATGTGATGTGCAATAGAAACTTATGTGCTCAGTGTATTTAATGTGATGTGCAGTAGAAATGTATGTGCTCAGTGTATTTAATGTGATGTGCAGTTGAAACATATGTGCTCAGTGTATTTAATGTGATGTGCAGTAGAAACTTGTGTTCTCAGTGTATTTAATGTGATGTGCAGTCGATACTTATTTGATCAGTGTATTTAATGTGATGTGCATTAGAAACTTATGTGCTCAGTGTATTTAATGTGATGTGCAGTAGAAACGTACGTACTCAGTGTGTTTAATGGGTTGTGGAGTAGAAACGTACGTGCTCAGTGTATTTAATGTGATGTGCAGTAAGAACTTACGTACTCAGTGTATTTAATGGGATGTGCAGTAGAAACGTACGTGCTCAGTGTATTTAATGTGATGGGCAGTAGAAATGTATGTGCTCAATGTATTTAATGTGATGTGCAGTAGAAACTTATTTCATCAGTGTATTTAATGTGATGTGCAGTTGAAACATATGTGCTCAGTGTATTTAATGTGATGTGCAGTAGATACTTGTGTTCTCAGTGTATTTAATGTGATGTGCTTTAGAAACTTATGTGCTCCGTGTATTTAATGTGATGTGTAGTAGAAACTTGTGTTTTCAATATATTTAATTTGATGTGCAGTAGAAATTTATGTACGCAGTGTATATTTAGAATTGTTACGAATGGGACTATTTCTTCTTACAGCCAACTCCAATTTTTAGCCTACTGCAAAATGATGGTTTATTTTACTTAAGAATTGATAATGAAAAAAAATACACGTAAAAGTGTAAATAATGCACTTGCAAGATGTTTCATTTTAGCTTAATATTTAGATGGAGTCAGCTGAAAAACATTGACAATAAAGTAAAATTAAATTATCAAATTTTGTTTGTTTGTTTAAATATAATACGCAATTGATATAAAACATATAAGAATTTAGATGAACCTTCAGAGATAAGTTTGAAGGCTTATAACGCCAAAAAGCTGGTGTCGATACCTGTGGTTGACACTGCACAGCTAATCCCTTGTATAGCTTTGTGCTTGTTGAGAAACAAACAAAACATTTTCATGAATATAATGAAATATTGGTATTATTTCAATAGTTGTAACGTTAGTGCTTC
>NW_013667002.1:286673-289979 GCF_000517525.1 Limulus polyphemus | reverse complement strand
GTAACGTTAGTGCTTCATCATTATTTATCTTTTCAAAAGTGGAATCTCATTTTCTAAAAATAGTTCAACATTATAAGCTTTGAAATAATATACATTTATATATATTTTTATCAACAACTATTTTTTGGTTTACACAATAGAAATAATTTTTATTTGTGAGTGATTTAATGCCTCAAACAAACTATATATATATATTTCGACACTTTAGCACCTTATCTTCAGGAGCTAAAAGGTCGAAACATGTAGATACGTAGATCAGTCTCAAATAAAAAATGATTTTGTGTACACCAAGAAAAAAAAGTTTTTTTTTTTAAATTGTATTTATTTATGATTTTACACAAGAATCCAAAAAGGATTTTAGTGATTAAGTTTGTTGCTGAGATAGATTAATATTGACTAACTTTTTAAAGCGAGTATGTTGATGTGGATTTGGCTAAAAAAATGTGGAACGATCCTTATAGATCAATCTACCCTCTTTAAGCACACGCGCATGTACTTCTGCAGCCTAGTAGTCTATTGCTGCTGCCCTCTGTCGCCAAGTAAATGTAATCAATATTTTGTGTCTCACCTAAAGTAGTTAAGCTACCGTTTTGTAGCGCATCAGAACAAGCTGGTGAGTCGTGAGGTGAAGCCGATCTACTGAAACCGACGCTTCTTGCTTGTTGTGTTTGTGCAAGGTGATGTTGGAAAAAACTTGGGATCGTCAAACAGAGGAAAACTTGAAAAGACTAGACTGTGGATTGAGTGTATATTTGACTTTCTAATTACTGTATATTACCCGTTTATTTCAATCTATTATGGGCCTATCAAGTAATTTGAAGGAGTTGTGGAAATCCCTCTTGTGGTTTTGTCTTCTTTGGTCCCAGACTACTTCAATATGGCTCAAACAAAGACCAGCAAATAACGAACAACCATTTAAATAAACAAAAGTTTTTAAAATAATTTTCAATCAGTCTAGAGAAATTTTATTCATTTTATTCGAATTGTTTTACTTACCGTCTGAAGCCAATAACAATTGTTTTCAATATTTCCCCCCAAAAACAAAACAAAACTTAGTTACGCTAGCCTACAAATTGGCTTCATTTGTAACACTGTAGATATATATATAGGTATTTGGCTGATATATGACGATTTGATGAAATATATAGTTTAAAATTTTCGTGTCACATAATCTTCTTTAAAATGAATCAATAGAAAACACACACTTATCGATTAGTAACAACTTTTGCTTTATAATAAAGGTTTGTAATATATTTTTAATGGACAGACCTGAAGGTCCACGCCGTTAGCCAACCTATTGCACAGAAGAGTTTATTACCAATTTATTTACGGGAAATTACTCCTTTGTTGCTTCTTGCTAAACAGAGTATTTTGAAGAAGTTTCAAGTACTTACTTGATGTGTTGTTATAGTTTTTATTACAGTGAAATTGAACCTGCGGAGATAAAACGTTGACTTGTCTTTATTTTGTTGTAGTCGATGCTTAGCTGTCGACCCAATGTCTGTCTGTGTATACTTATTTTCCTTATTGTCTGTAGGAAATGATGCGGGCAGTTATTTTTAAATCCTTTGGAAAATAGTTTGATGTGTAACATCCGTGCTGAGAATCCATCATAGATCCTGTTTCGTAAAAGTTCGTTCTTATACCTAGAATCACTTGTGCTCAAAACTGAGTTCTTGTAATATTTTGCTCTAATTAGATTTTTGATTGCGTCGGTATTTGGTTTATGTTTGGTATTACAATAGTATAAAGTTTAAAACGTGTATCAGCAAAAACCATAAACTATGTTTATGTTAAACCAACTTCTATTCTGAATATACGATTTTGTTTTCAAATATGTCACCAAAACTGCAAATGTTAAAATAGCAGAAACTTCTAAAGAAATTAAATATTTTCTCAAAATTCTTTCTTTAATCTATGCACATATGCGGTCTAGTTTCATATAAGTATCGCAAATCAAATCAGTAGAAAACGGAAAAACAACAACACAACACACACACACACACATACAAGATAGGTGTATATATATAATACTCTATTTACATTACGTCGTCTTTATGAGTATTTTACTCGTAAACTTGTATGTTACAACTATAATGACATATGATATATAGCAATATAAATTAAAATTTGGCTGAAATTAAAAAATTTTCATAATAAAACACGCACGTATAAGCTTTTGTATAAACACGAAACTAGGTTATTAACAGACCGATGAACGACAACACGGTTTCCATCTTACGAGGACGTCTTGCTGTACTATTGGCCTGTAACTTGGGCTTGACACTAAAATTGAATAGCCAGTTGTTTCAGTTCGTGTGGTGTGACTGATACGTGTGAGGAGATTGTCGAGTAAACATGTATGTATGTAATAGGAAATGAATACTTGCAAGAAGTAGAGATGCAAGTGTACCACATGAGGGATCTTATTTTGTGCACGTGCCTGAAGTAAAGGTCAAAAATATTACAGAACGAAGTCAAATGTAATCGCTTACCTACCAAGTTTAACAATATGGCTTAGGATAAAAATTGTCAACTTACGCCAGTCATAAGCAGGTGTGCAGTTCATATAGGTGACGATATTGTTAAAAGTGTAAAGGTATAACTCTTCTTTTAGCGCCATCTTTTTTTACTATGATGTCATGAATATACTGTAACTGTAGTCAAACTCGTCCAGTCACGAATACATGCACTTACTCCTCCCATTTACGTAAGCTCAAAACGTTATATTAAACTGGACCGTTATCAAATCGTTACGATTCATGTGCTGTGTCCGGACCTTTTCTGTCTGCCGACCGTGCACCGTGACAATAGCCTTGTGACGTAGTTTCCATCGTATTCAAATCACATTCCTAACTTCTATATATTTTTGTAATCCAGCTATTGAACAAGATTGACAATTTTCAACATTTCAGTTGTACACAAATCTATTGGCGCCGTGACTGGTATTTCTTCATATAGAATGGCTTGATTATTTGTTTAATTTTCCAGATTTTTAACAGTTGTACGGATATGTCAAGAAGGCAACTTGTGCACGTATTACTTTTTTTTTTTTTGCTTTTTCGAACATGCTCGTGCAACTTTCCATCTAAATGTAAACAAAAGGCGAATGTAAATATACTTTAGTAGACATTTCATACAACAATATATTAAAAGTTTATTCACGTTTTTTAAAAAGTCTAATGTTATGTCGTATAATGACATTATAAGTTTATTTATTGATAGTATTAAGTTCGGGTATAGTTAGTCTTAACTAAACTAAAGCAATGAACGTACACAAGTTACAGTGTTAATTTCTCTTTATCG
>NW_013667002.1:283077-286387 GCF_000517525.1 Limulus polyphemus | reverse complement strand
AAGCTTAACTAATGTTAGGCCTAAGGCAAGTGGAAGTATAGATTTCGGTGTCTGTGATTAGAATTCTCTTGTACTGTTCCAGAAAGCTTGTATTTAAATAAATACTGTTGCAATAAAAATACTAATTTGACCGCAAATGTTTTGCGAGTCTCTGCTAGTTATGAAAAATACAGTGTGAACAGCAATTTGTACGGCAATATTTGTAACACTTTCCTGATATATTGGTTACTTGTGGTGTTTGAAGGCAGTAGACATATATTTCACGGTTTCTCGCACTTACTTTGCGACGTGATCAATATAAATAATAAATAAAAAAAAACCAGACAATTTTCGTATAAATTTTGCCTCAAATACGGCACAGTTATTTTTATTGGGTGTGTGCCGTGGAAAATACAAATTACGGGTGCCAAACATCTAAATATTTTTAATTTATATGCGGATAAGAAGTCAATTTTTATAAATGTATTAAAATCAAGACTTCCTCTCAAATCATTTCTGTAAACCATTTATATAGTGTATTTTGTATACGTAGCATTTCATCATGTACATATCTATCTACACTTTAGCTTTTGAATTCTGTTTTTACTATTTTAGTATATTTCCTCCTATTATTAATGAGATTTTTATGTCAAAATCCTGTGTAATCATATAGCATTTAGGCTTCTTGATCATTATTTGTTTTGATGCAGTTAGGTATAAAACTATTTAATTCAGTTTAAATTTTGGAGATGATAGGAAGATAATAATGGCATCTCGACATTTTTTTTCTTTCGAAATCAGAGTTACAGTTTTATCGTAAGTGATGTTATAGATAAAAAAACAAGAATGAACTTGTCACTCAGTTTAGACTGCAGATAACTTTTTCAAAGCTCCCAGATAAATTCTCGCTATGCTCTATGTGATTTTAAAATGAATTAATCCACTATTGTGCCTTCAAACCATTAAAAAACGGAGTATTCTTTGGCACAAGAACATTCCAGTGAATAGATCACTAGGGGTGGGAACCATATTACCAGTTAGTATGGAACAGGGGTGTGGTTTTCACGTTATAAATTCATGATACTGGGCATAAAGAATTTAACACGGAATTTTATGGTCGAGATTTGTATTTACGTAATTTATTAAAGTAAATTCATCCATTTTAAAGTCAGGGTTTCTTTGCTTCTTTTAACTGTTCAGTTCTTTTATTATTTTATAGTAGCTTTTTAATAGGGAATGCATGCTTATTTCATCATATTTGTATCCATATCCTTAAGATGAGCAGCATTAAGTAGCACGCCTTTAATCATAAAACTAGAACAATGAGAGATTGGATACATTATCACCATGGAAACTACATTTCCAACAGTGTCACATTTGCATCTTTATTCTTACAATGGCCGAAATTAAACAGTCCGTCTTTTATTATGACTGCATATTACGGAAATATATCAAATATTATCGCCATGATAATGTTAACTTTAAAGTTGTTTTTAGATATAGCGATAGGCCAGTTAATATATCACACTAAACTACATACTACGATTTCAGAATTCTATATAGCCATATACTTACTCGTTTTACCGTTGTAGAAGACAGTTATCTTCAGGGTAATCTATCCACCAAATACCTAAAACTAGTTCTATCTTCGTGTATATTTTGTAGGCTTAGCGTCCTTATTCTTTATGTAAGTTGATCATGTCAAACAGTTTGTGAATATTCAGAGAGATTTGGAACGTAGATGTGATGGTTCACATCGTGTTTCGATTTTCCAAATGTTTTTTTTGTACTCTATTTTATCACTTGTGGGTGTTCATTGTGATCTCTAATGTTGATGTTTGCTTTAAAAAATCGATTCATCTGATTTAAATGATAAATTTTTAACAAGAAAGTGGAAAGAAAATTTTATGAACATCATGTTTTGTTCGCCTCTTCTTTCCAAATCTCTCTTGACTATTCTGGAACCATAGCTGTTCTTTGGGTATACATGGAGGTTTATTAGGTATGTCGTAAATAACCATAGTTTCAAATAACCATAATTACTTGCAAATTGACTATTAGTTTTGACGTACAATTGGAAGTCGAAACATGAAGCAGCGCCACCTGTTGGTAATTATCGCTTTAATAAATTTTCCTAATAACCCTTGAAATTGATCATGGTACTTGGTTATACTCTTTTTCGAGTCTTTGGAAATTTTTACTTGAGTTGAGAAAAGAAAGGGCTATAAAATTTTTTGAAACTTGCCTTACCTAATTTCAAGAGAGGTCTAAATATCAATAAACCTGTATGAATTACTTTACAGCTGATTCCTGTAAATCTTATTATAGTTTAATGTTTTCTGTTGTTGGAACTGTTGAAGTTAATCGTAGCACCGCAACATTTATTTAAAATGTTCCTTTTTATTAGTGTACGATTATTTATAATGTACTGACAATATTTTTTTTTATCCTGAAAGTCTGTTCTTTTCAAGCCTTTATGCGGTTATGTTCATTTTGCTTTTCCATCTGTGAGGATTTGTCCATACTTTTTTTGGTGGTTAGAACACCCGACTCGTAATCTACAGATTATGTCGGGATCGAAACTCGGCACCAAAAAATGCTCGTCCTTTTAATATTAGGGGCACTATAATCTGAAAGTCAATCCTATTATTCATTGGTAAAGAGTAGCCAGAGAATTGACGGCGAGTGTTGCCAGCCGATTTCCTTCTCTCTTATCGGCAGTTCAGAATTAGGGACGGTGGAATATAACCTTATTAGCTTTTCTATAAGCAAACAAGATATACTTTTTAAAATAACTTCTGAAGACATCTGTAGTTTAGCGCTGTCCTCTATTATTGCACTTTTTTGTAGTTGATTTATTATCTATATATATATAATGTTTTATTTGTAATCAGTATAGTCATGTCCATCTACACATTATGTACTCAAGATGTAAACAACACACTAAGAAATCTTTCACATGGTCACATTTTGAAAGAATGCTTGTATACACCCACGTTTATAATGCTTAGCGGGAAAAAAAAAATGGCCAATCCTTCATACATGCTTACGTTAGCAAAATGTCAAATGCAGTGATAGTCAAAGAAGTTGAAAGCCCACTTCACAGTAATTATTCGCACCAAAGCCAACAGAAATATTATTTTTCTGTTAATGTCACTTATATTGTAGCTTAGTTTGTGGATCGGCAAGAGCCATACCTCAAGTTGATGATATTATTTTAAAGCCAATTTCTCTTTCTGTAGTTTTTTTTGCCTTCTATTTCTAGACAAGAAAATTTAACGTTGAGATGAAGGAAAAAAAAACTTGCAATCACTTGGATATAATACCACTT
>NW_013667002.1:280445-282720 GCF_000517525.1 Limulus polyphemus | reverse complement strand
GGTAGTACATTTGTTTTGAAGACTTGGGTATAATACCACCTGGTAGTACATTTGTTTTGAAGACTTGGGTATAATACCACCTGGTAGTACATTTGTTTTGAAGATTTGGGTATAATACCACCTGGTAGTACATTTGTTTTGAAGACTTGGGTATAATACCACATGGTAGTACATTCGTTTTGAAGACTTGGGTATAATACCACCTGGTAGTACATTTGTTTTGAAGACTTGGGTATAATACCACCTGGTAGTACATTTGTTTTGAAGACTTGGGTATAATACCACCTGGTAGTACATTTGTTTTGAAGACTTGGGTATAATACCACCTGGTAGTACATTTGTTTTGAAGACTTGGGTATAATACCACCTGGTAGTACATTTGTTTTGAAGATTACATAATAAACTATTTTCTAAAACGACTTTAAGCACTGCAGTATTTTACACTTTGGGTTTTACGCAGTAGAATCAGAATCCCCAGCTAACATTCTTCGGAAAAACCTGAGTCGATAACACCAATTTATTTACGAGAGTGTCGATAGTGTGCCGATGGAAAACGTATGGTAGTATTTCATAGCGTAAAACAAAGATTTGTTGTCGCACCGTCTTTCATAAATCGCTGACTATGATATGATTTCATATCTTGTTTCCCCGAAGAGCTAGCATCTTATTGTCGTTCTACAACGAAACTAAATGAGCTTGTCCTGAATTTAATTTATTTGTTTGTTTTGTTGTTGTTAGGCGCAAAGCTACACAATGAGCTATCTATGCTCTGCCCACCAGGGATATCGAAACCCTAATTTTAGCGTCGAAAGCATGCAGATTTACCACTGAGCCTTGGGGCCTTGTCCTGCATTAAACTCTCTATTAAATTTACGGTTTAAATACCAAAATCTGACGAACCATTACAAACCAATACGCCTGACGTTTGTGGTAAAAATTATGTGAATTCTAATATAATGAACTTAAACTTTTTGTTTTTCAAGGATTTGTATCAATCTGTTTCCAAAAAGGGCTTAAACACGAAAGCATTTTCAGAGCGAATGGTTGGAAATATTTAATTATAAGTTGGACAATGCGTTGATGGGTCTTAATGGGAAATCCAAGCTTTTCAACTTGAATGGTAGAAAAATGGATATCAAGAGAGGAGGCAAACATGCGAATTTAGAATATGTGGTACCAACATGTATCTATTGAATAATGTTTCAACACTTTGTAAATTGAAAGTTTTTACTGACAACCAAATATTTCTAGCACGACGACATGATTTAAGCGATTGAAATATATTCATTAAATTTTCTATGCTTCCATACGTTTTCAATTCGTTATTTATAAGGAATGTTTTACAACAAAAATGACTCACTGTGTACTTTATTCTGTAAGTGGTTTAGTTTAAGTAAAAAACAAAAACAACAACAAAAAAACACATTCTAAATTATAATTCTAAACTGAATTTATTCGAAGTTGTATATACTAAATTTATCAAATTTCATCTGCGCAGAGGCGGGCGTGGCAGTGGATAGAGTGCTTGTACTGTGAATCTGATAATTTATGGCTCTCGTCCCGTTGCCCCAGAAACGCGATCCGCATTAAGGTACTGTGGGTGTGTTATAAGAATAAGAGTCAAAAACAATTACTTGGTCTGACAATAGTAGTCCTCAATGTTGTAAATTAGGAGTGGTATCATAGAGTTGCTTTGCACGGATATACGAAAACAAACAAAGTAAAAGCTACGTCTTAGCCTTAGAACATAGTGTTATATATCTATGTATTGTAGTACTTACAGTGAGTTTCTGGCAATCGATTATCAATCGTCGGCGTGGTTAGTAGCTTACACTATCGTCTAAACATGTGACTCTCTCCCTCGGATACCTCACTTACTGACTAAGATATAACCTACCATTCGTACAATATAGCTTAAGTTTCGTTTGTGCTCTATCATGACTTATTTGTCTCTCGTGTGTAACGCTATTTGTTTTTGTCTAGTTGCTTGTGAAAAGTTGGAAAACGAGTTTGTTTGTTTTACATTCTTTTTCTCAGATGTTAAAATTAACATAACTATTGTGTAAGCTTTATATACTTAAAAGGAATTGTGTAAACTTTGTTTACAAGGCGTTACGGTTGTCATGTATCTTATGCGTTAGTTAAATATATATACTTTTAATCAATTTAAAAATATATTTCAGTGTATTTTTAGCCGCGGCATAGCGGCTCATAGAATGGCTCTGAGTTTTTAGCTCGTAGCTACGTCATATCTTGACTGATTTGAGATCTAATT
>NW_013667002.1:279041-279929 GCF_000517525.1 Limulus polyphemus | reverse complement strand
CAGGAGGTCAAACCCTTTTGATTGATGTATTTGATAATACCCAAGGTCCCATACATTAATTTACTCTAATCTTGCCTAACAGAATTTAAATTTGAGGGTAGGCTGGCAGAGATTCTGATGAGTAATAACATCGAATCGGGTATATGCGGGCCCCACGCTTGGTATTGCTGGAGCACAAAAAATATAGCTAATAAAAAGGAAAAAATAAGGTTTCATAATTTAATTTACTCTAATCCTGCCTAAAAGAATTTCAAATGCTACGGCTATATATGATTCCCTCCTGTTTAAGTTCTGACTACCCAAGGATGCTCTCTACTTTATATTCACAGGACTACTCTAATCCTGCCTAAAAGAATTTCAAATGCTGCGCCTATATATGATTCCCCACTGTTTAAGTTCTGACTACCCAAGGATGCTCTCTACTTTATATTCACAGGACTACTCTAATCCTGCCTAAAAGAATTTCAAATGCTGCGGCTATATATGATTCCCTCCTGTTTAAGTTCTGACTACCCAAGGATGCTCTCTACTTTATATTCACAGGACTAATGTAATTATAAATAGGCAAGGAAGAAGAACACCCTATTGCTTAATAACATTGACTTATTAAAACAGATATGTCTGTTTTAACTCTTGGGTAGATGCATTCTGATCAAAAGTTGAAAATGCAAGCTACTAGGATTGGATTACTCATTGTTAGAAGGTAGTTTTCAAGCCTAATAAGTTGTTATTCTTTATCTGTGATGAAAACATTTACGGGGCCCGGCATGCCCAGGTGGTTAGGGCACTCGACTCGCAATCTGCGGGTCGCGGGTTCGAATCCCCGTCACACCAAACATGCTCGCCCTTTCAGCCGTAGGGGCGTTATAATGTGACGGTCAGTCCCAC
>NW_013667002.1:275182-278041 GCF_000517525.1 Limulus polyphemus | reverse complement strand
AACGTTGATGATATTCAGCCCTCAAAAAATTCGAAAGTGTGTCCCTGTGTCCGTCGTCATCAACGGACACGGATCATCTTTGGTAGGAAAATGAGGAATAATATTCTACCAAGTTTGAAACAAAATTCGGTCAATTTTGTCTGAGTTATAGAGCAAAAATATGTCCCCAAGTTACACGTTATCTTGTTGTGGCCGTTGACCCTCCAAAATTAATCGCTTCTAGGTTTGGCCATATTCCAAATATATACCAACTTTCGTCCAAGTCCATTCAGCCGTTTTCGAGAAATCCTGCTGACAAACACACACACACACACACACACGGGGATGAAAACGTAACTGAGGTAATAATGCATATCAGTATTGGAGTAAACTTTTTTGTTGTCTGTGAACATTTCTCATGTATTCATACACCTCCTTTCAGGACGAATACGTGTGCTCTTCTGCGGAGCAATGCCTATTAAAACGTTTTCTCCTGAAACCTCATTTTTTTGTTCTTTCGGTTTCATTCGTAGATAAGGAATATGTTTTATAACATATGTGCGATATTGTAACTGAGCTGTCTGAAATATGTTTTGACCAGTAAAGTTTTTCATTATGCAGTTCGCTGTTAGTTTTATGCAAGCTTTGATGGCATACTAACAAGAATTATTCATTCTGGCACACAGTTCTTTATTTTCATTCATGGACGTACCATCATTTGCATTCTATTAACTTCCAAGATATATTCTTAGTAGTTCATATCCTGTTCAAGTAGGTTGTAAAGAGATAGGTTTAGTTTCGGTATTCAACACAGACAACAACCCATTAGTCAGAAACCAAATGCTAGGCTGCAGGCAACATTTTATTATCACACTGTCGAAGAAGAACACTGTTTACAACGTGACAAACATAGAATTTTCTTATGGAGTATCAGAGAAGTACTTTATGGAATACAATGATATTATTTTTTGGTCATCGTATCATATCCTAGCTCTATCCTGCTACAAACTAGGCTCTTTCATAATACATGCAAACAACATTAAACGATTTCGTTATATTCCAGACAACTCAAAATTACTCCACTACATTCAGGCAACATAAATGTTTCCATTAATTACCAGGCAACATAAATACTTCCGATGTTACAAGTAAATTTCATGCAACAAAAATCTTTCCGAGACACACCAGACAACATAAAATGATTCTGTTACATACCGGATAACACCAAACAAAGTAGGAGTTTTGTGTTCTTTTAGGCAGCAATCATTAGGAAACAATATTTTGTTTGCTTGAAAGGACTTCTTTGAAGGAAATGTTTGAATAAGATATCCGCGCTGTGTACTTTCAATCATTGGACCGCTAACAGCAACAGATACTAAGAAGAAACTTTGTTAGTATGTTTTCTTTTATCGGATTGTGGTCCACAAAAAGTTCGGACTTACTGTTTCCTGATGAAGGTTATTATTTATATGAAATATTTTAACGTGAAAAATAAGTTTGAAGCACAACTTGTTGAAAGACAGGAATTATGTTATATTTCCAAGTAAGACAAATGGATAGTAAAAATTAACGATTTCACCTAAATAAAGGAACATATATATAGATATATATATCAAAAAGACTACATAAGAATAAGTATTCGACTTTTACACAGTAAACACAGTACTTCTTTTTCTTCGTTGACACATTTTTATTGTTTAGAAGTTTTCGCAGTTATCAGTATAATTAGTGAATTTTTCTATCAACATGTTCTGATAAGTGTTTTTATTCTAAACCTCAAACTTCACGATTCTTTTTAATTTGTTCGAAAACTTGTAATTGTTTAGGGCATCTGTTGACTTTTTTTACCGAATGGCTTAAAGTACAAAAGACAATTGAACATTTTAAATATGATAGTGGCAACCGTCACTTTTCTGATCCAGATCTACTTGTTATGTGATAGAGATTTAGACTTAAATCAGACACTAAAATGTCACTATATTTATTTAAGATAAACTGGTACATGAGAAATTGAAAATGTTATATACCGAATTTCGCGCGAAGCTACTCGAGGGCTACCTGCTCTAGCCGTCCTTAATTTTGAAATTATAGACCCACAGCCAACTCGTGCCTATTTTAATCAAATAATGGGATTGTACAGTCACCCTTATAGTGCACTTACGACTCAAAGTGCGAAACACGATTTTGTCTTTGTCGGTAACGGGGCGTGAACTACGGAATCTCGGGTACACAGCCCGATACGCTAACCACTGGGCCGCAATACATGAACAGCAGACATAGAATAATCATTTGTCTTTTTTTTTTGTACATATATACGGAAGATGAAAATGACGGTGGAGACAGCATTTTATTACTTTATATTTCGATTTTCATAATAATTCATCTTCAACATCTCGCTAAGTTCGTTGGCTTTAAGCCAGAGAAGAGATAATTGAAACTATGGAACAGAAAAGCTTTTCCACGATTAAGCATGGTCTGGTACTTAGCTCATCCAGAATGTCATGATTTCGCGTCTCATTGCTGCAAAATCGCGTTTCTGCAATTTGGGGGGCTTAAAAAGAGTGAAGATGAAATGTTTGGTCTATCAATTCAAAATTTAATAACGGCTATACGTAGATAGCCTTTTGTATAGCTTTACGCAAAAATTCTTAAACAAAAACGTTTCGAAGTTTGGGTGAAATATCTTGGCAAAACCTTTGATTACCAACAAATGAACACCCCCCCCATATGAATGAATAATGATCTTGGTATCACTTGCCTCTTTTGAAAACCGTTAAAATTAGTCTTTCTCAAGTTATCACGGCCAGGTATGGCCAGGTGGTTAGGGCGTTCGACTCTCAATCTGTGGGTCATGGGTTCGAATCCCCATCACACCAAACA
>NW_013667002.1:264921-274623 GCF_000517525.1 Limulus polyphemus | reverse complement strand
TCTAGTCTTACACTGCTAAATTCCCTACGGCTAGCGCAGATAGCCCTCGTGTAGCTTTGCGCGAAATTCTTAACAAACCAAACCAAGTTATCACAGAAGACATTGTGTACATGAATGGCTTATGTGAGCGCTAACTGAACTGCTTAAGAGATGGTAAAATGTAAAGGAATACGTTTTGTTATTCCTTTTCATTAATGTTCATAGATGTTAAAGCATCAATATGATTCCACGTATTTTTTTCTACAAAAGGTATTGGCAATACTTTTGAAATCATTCACTTTAACTATCACGTCTCTAACTTTTCGGCACATCTAATCTGGCTCCACTCTAATACGGCACACGAAATATTAAGCATTTCTTTTGGTATTTCTTGAAACGGAAATACGACTTGTTTCTGGAATGTTTGTTAAGGTTTTATTCCTATCTTCTACTAACATGATTTCATCCCTTGCTAGAATTTATCAAAAACTAAAATATTCACAAGCAAACTCCACGTAATATTGAAAATGTATATCCATAAAATTTTTAAAAAAAATCTAAGTTCTTAGCTTTTGGATCAATTTCCTGCCCCAGGCAGGATAGCCATATGTTTCAAACTTAACGAAAAATAAAGTTGATACACAAACACAATCCCTAAGGGTAGCTTAGAATGTTGTAAATCTACTTTCACCTTAAATAACGTTTTTTTTTTCAGAAAGATAAATTGCCAGCAACTTTATGGTCACGGGTAGTATACGAATTCACGTGCAGTAACTGTCAATTTTTGCAATGGCGTCACCATGTTCACTTGAGAGGTACATCCAAATTATACTCCGATCTTTCAGACTGTTACCTCTTTACAATTCGTAAATGCAATAAAAATGACAATGTTCTTAATAATTTGGAAATAATAATAATAAATAAATAAATAATAATAATTCGGAAATAATATTAATAATAAATAAATAATAATAATTCGGAAATAATAATAATAATAAGTAAATAATAATAATTCGGAAATAATAATAATAATAAATAAATAAATAATAATAATAAATAAATAAATAAATAATACTAATTCGGAACTAATAATAATAATAAATAAATAAATAAATAATAATAATTCGGAAATAATAATAATAATAATAAATAAATAAATAATAATAATTCGGAAATAATAATAATAATAATTCGGAAATAATAATAATAATAAATAAATAATAATAATTCGGAAATAATAATAATAATAATTCGGAAATAATAATAATAATAATTCGGAAATAATAATAAAAAAAGCATCCTGATAATTTCAACACTAATTTATCTTATTTGTTAATCAGACAGTATCTAGATTTTGATAAATATTAGATAACATCCAGTACGTCAGTACCTTCTCTCAAAAATCACACTTATAGAAGGGACAATCTCATCACAGCTCTGCTGCTATATATATATAAAAAGCTGCAAGGTCGTCGCGGCTCTACTGGTCAAATGGCTACAAGTTCATTGCAGTTCTGCTGATCAAAAAGTGAAAAGCTCATCCGTAGTTTAATAATTTTGTTGCATCAGAGCAGGAGCCACAACTTTTTTATCTGCTACTCGGAAGTAAGAATTAAGCCAGTAATTAATGCAGCTAATTTAATATACTGGTCTAACTTGGAATACCCAATGTTATAAAATTAAAAAACATAATGATCAGGATGCATTGATACTTTACTCGAGTACCCTCGCAGTTGCCAATATTTTCCCACATGTTTTGACAAGTGATTGACTTGTTTGTTTGTTTGTCTTACAGCAAAACCATATTGAGCTATCTGCAGTATCTACTGCAAGGAATCAAACCCCGAATTTTAGAGTTGCAAGTCACGCAGGGTAGACGACAAGTAAATGACTTGTTTGTTTATTTTAGAGCAAAGTCATACAGTGTCCATTCAAGGTACCAAACCCCGGATTATAGAGTTGCAAGTCCCACAGGGGGACGACAAGTAAATGAAAGGAACCGAATTTGAAGGACTCACATAATCGTAAACATAAATATATTACAATGACTAGTGTGGAGAAGATAGTGAGCTATAGGATATTTTTAAAACTATTACGGATTCGATAATTTTACTTTAAGTCTTATAAAAAGCTATTAATGAGACTAATATTATCGTAACAATTTAACTTACTGAATTATTTAGATTTAGTTCCGAACTATTTCGCCTTTACGATTCTGATATCCTCGTGCTTTCGACACTAATTACTGTGCTGTCATTCACGTCGTAGTGATTTCATGTTAATCAAATACATCAGTTGTGATTTACTTCTAAACAGGGCATGTTCTACTCCATTTCTACTTCATAAATTGAATGCGTCGTAGTGATTTCATGTTAATCAAATACATCAGTTGTGATTTACTTCTAAACAGGGCATGTTCTACTCCATTTCTACTTCATAAATTGAATAAGGCTACATGACATCAAATACTAACCATTAAAAGGTACCGCATATGTTTCTTTATCTCTTTGCTTATTGGAAAATTGCTATATTTCAGTGTGGTATTACACGTGTAGTTGGTTTACAAAATAATTATTTGAAAGTTTGGCATGGCCTGGTGGTCAAGGTACTCAAGTCGAAATCTACAGATCGCGAGTTCGAACCATATCACCGTTGGCAAAGAGTAGTTCAAGAGTTGTCGGTAGGTGGTGTTGACTAGCTGAATTTTCTCTTGCTTATTACTTCTAAATTAAGTAAGGCTGGTGCAGATAGCCCTCGAGTAGCTTAGAGCAAAAATTCAATTAACAATTATTTGAAAATCAAGGAAATATTTTGTGTAATGGTTATATTTATTTGTATTTTCTTTCGTTATTCCTCTCTCGGCTTGATGATTTTATTGTTTTACATTTCAGAAAGTGTGTTTATGTGTGTTTTTCTTATAGCAAAGCCACATCGGGCTATTTGCTGTCCACCGAGTGGAATCGAATCCCTGATTTTAGACTTACCGCTGTCCCAGCGTGGGACTTTACATTTCAGTTATTATTTTTGGATTAGCCATAAAATTGTTTTAAATCTTTTAGTAGGCCTAAGTAATCCGTTATAATCGACCACTGATTGTCGCAGTATCCTTGCCTCGTCAGTTCTTATGCAAATCAGGTTCACGTTTCCCTCAGAAACTAACTTAATTTGCTTATAACTTCATAACCTCCAAGAAAAATTACGGCATTTTCCCAACAAGTTATAATGTATCTTAAATGAATAGTTTAAACATTTTTTTTATTGAGAAGTCTTCCAATGTAGTGTTTCCTACAGAGCGTTTCATTAGTTATGTAGATAAAAATACTCAAATAAACAGTGCAGTTTACTTACTCTTTTTTCGTGTATTTCATATATCTTTACATAAATCTGAATGCATGTTGAAACACATATCTTTATGTTAGAGAATGAATTAATATAACGTTATTTATAGTTCTCAGAATCTTTATCTATTAATCACCTGCACCAAAGGCACCTTCCCCTTCGAACGCGAAGGTGAATTACTTTTAAATGCTTTAATTTTCTCCTTGAATAATCTGTTCGCTTATATATTACCACGAAATGCTATTAACATAAACTTCTATGAAATATAGATTAAAATAAAACTTTTTTTTATTGCAAAAGGTTTTCTGTCCAAAAAGTTCCTCCTATTCATTGTTTATTTTGGACATGATCGTTATAAACAGGATTTATCAAAACAAATTTTGACATTTCCTCAACCTGATTCTGGAATATTTCAGAGCTAATGTTAATAATATATAATATATAATATATTTATATATTATATATTTTATATATATAATATATAATATATTTCTAATATTATTTAGAAATATATCGCTCAAAATAGAAGTGTAAGTTAGTTAAGAAATTTATGCAACTTTTAAAAAATAAATATTGGATGTGCCCGTTCCCTGGCTAGATAGAAATAATTAATTTAAATTTTTATAATTGCAAATGATAAGACGAGTATTTAGATTCAGTCTTTAATTTAACGAACTATGTTATCCATTTTTTTTATTAGGACGTTTTGAAACTTGAGACTTAATTTCTTATGTCTAATCATCACCTCTGCATTATCCCCGAGGTTGAATACGTTGTGGGTCAGATCTATCATGAAATGATTCATTTTGTTTATTGAACAAATGAGTTACGTGTGAATAATGTAACTTAGTATGTTATGACTTATAAAGAAATTAATAATGAGAGGTACCAGTAAAGAACAGTATATTTGATTGGCAATTTTTTTAATATTAAGGTTAATGAAGCTAGGGAGCTTCCAAATGTGAACTACTTTCATGATATACACAGCCACTATGATTGGTTGTACAAATCTTTATAACCTTCAGAAGAATAAATAGAAAAACATGTAGTAAAGTATATGTTGGCCTAAAATTTCTCAGATTTTATTTCATTTCGTCAGTTCGATGTAAACTAGGAACCAATTCAAACAAATTTAACATTCATGATTACCGTTAAACAATGCTCCTAAACGATGGATTAATAAGCAGTTTAAGAAAACGGGATCTGTGTCTTAAGAGAGGCACTCTTCGCCCCAGTAAAGAGAGGCATTGTTGTTCAGATAATGGAGGTCTTTCAACGTAACCTGAAAAAGCCTGTTAAATTTAATATATTAAGGACCACAATGTGTAACTTTTAAAATATCTAAACTTTCGTGAATAAAACTTTAGAAGGTGTACCATATTTTCTAAGAAGTCTGACTACGAGACTAGACTCGTGATGTGTACCTTGTTTCTCAATTGTGTGGGTCATAATGACGTTTTCTTCGATTACACAATGGATGGGGCAACATTCAATATGTGCGCAACGTTCTACAGGGCTAAAGCTATCCGATATACAATTGTTCCCCAGTGGCACAGCGGTATGTCTGATGACTTATAACGTTAGAAACTGGATTTCGATACCCGTGGTGGGCAGAGCACAGATTTACAATTTGCAGGTCGCGGGTTCAAATCCAGTCACTGAATACGCTTGGGTTTTCAGCTTTGGACACGTTATAATGTGACGGTCAATCCCACTTTTCGTTGGTAAAGATGAGCCCAAGAGTGGGCTGTGGGTGGTGTTGACTAGCTGTCTATCACTTATAAGTTAGGAACGGCTACTGCTAGTAGCCATGGAGTAGCTTTGCGCGCAATTCATCAAACACACAAACATCTACATTTACTATTAAAAGTCAGCAGTAGTAGTTGTTGACAGGGGCTCACACCACTCAGGTGCACCTGAAAAACTCACCAAAAATCAATATTTAAAGTACCAATTAATGGCTGGAGATCTATCACCCCACTTTTTTACTAAAGAAAAAAACGAGTGAACTCGATACCTAGATAAACTTTATAACTACTTTTTTCCCCTGTATTTCGTTTGTTTGTTTGTTTTTGAATTTCGCGCAAAGCTACACGAGGGCTATCTGCGCTAGCCGTCCATAATTTAGCAATGTAAGACTAGAGGGAAGAAAGTTAATCATCACCACCCACCGCCAACTCTTTTACCAACGAATAGTGAGATTGACCGTCACATTATAATGCCCTCATGGCTGATAGGACGAGCATGTTTGGTGGGACGGGGATTCAAACCCGCAACCCTCAGATTGCATGTCGATTGCGCCCAAACCACCTGGCCATGCCGGGCCTCATTTCAGCAAGACAGGATACCACACTATATTGCAATGGACAGTGTGTTAACAAACCACTTCTCCGACTTAACGCCGTTAGATCTTTTGAGACACATCATATCTATGGTTTACAATCATATACAGCTACAATTTCGTGTCTCAATCAATGATCATATCAAGAAAAAAATTAATGACTGAAGTCACGGATAATATCACATAAAATAATGATAAGATAATCATATGTAAAAATTCTGTTGTTTCTTATGTAATCCACCTGACTCATAAAAGCTAAACTTTGGTTTAATTTAAGTTCTTTGACACTCGCCAGTTACCAACTAGATGAGCCGAATTCAACGTCGAACTTCTTTTTCGTTGCCATGCGAGAACTACATAAAGATATTAATTACAATCGTAACTAAACTACGAAACTATTAACATAACGGACTTAAAAAAAACGCTTGTAAGAAACAGATGCACAGAAGATAGGCTTTTAAACTGGATATTCTATAAACATATAATTGGAATCACTCTTAGCAGAATTCATATTCCTAGATTTATTATGCTTGGAGATTCAGAAAGGAATTTATGTCTATGAGAAGAATTTGAGATTATATTTGATCTGTTTGTAAAATGAGAAAAGATAGCTTGATAAATTCTACAATGTATGGGCGTGAGTTAGTGGTTAGCATGCTGGGCTACGGATTGGGAGGTCCAAGGTTCGTTTTCTGATGCCGCTTGAAACGTTATGAACGTGAACAGTCAATCTCGTAGCCATGAAGGCAGCGAATGCTGCTGACTGGTTGCCTGCCCTCCCCTCCCCTATTTGATTAGCAGTTCTATGTTAAAGACGCTTATGCCCGAACCTTGAGGCCTCTAACTTGGCCAGTTGGATCATGTGTCGCTTAATGTGCAGTTGAGATTGAGAATATCAATTACCACTTCTACAATGTACCATTAGCAAGTTGCACTCGTACGTTGCCCGAAGAGACTAAACACGAAAGACAGACGAAGGGTGGGTTTTTTCGAAGGCTTTGGAACAACTAATATGATTTCTTAAAGAAATCCATTTTTAATAGGGCAGAAAGAATATAGTTTTACATTAAGAGAAGTATAAGAAGATCGAAACACATATGTTCTAACAAAAGGATTTTTGTATATGAAATTGTAAAGTATCCCCAAGTAAGCATGTAGCAGTCATTGTCGAGAATACATGTTATTTTGAAGTCTTTATATGTAAGAAACCATACAATTCCATCAATATCGGTGATTTTTGAAAAGATACGGTACAGTAAATCAACAAGGTTGTTGTTATTCATTTTTCGTTTAGGAATAACTGATATAGAATTATGAAACTTTGTAGAATGGACGGCAACTACCTGTTGTAGAGACACAAGTGTAGAGGACGACGTTTCGGAAGTCTTTTCTTTCGCCTTCTAAACAAGAATGCAGTGCACTAAACCGTCTAAAACGAGACAACAATATCAAGATACTACCAGTAGACAAAGGAAACAGTATAGTTATTCTAAACGTCAAGGATTATGGCACGAAGATCAAGCAGTTACTAGACAAACACCAATATAAAAAAGATGACCAATGAACCTACAGAAAAGACAGAGAGACTCATCAACAGAACACTGAACAAACTTATGAAACAAAACTTAATGAACGAGAAGCTAGCCAAAGACTTAAGAGCCAACGAAAATTTCCCCCTCAGCTCTACGGACTACATAAGGTACACAAACCCAACACATTTTTAAGGCCTATCGTCAGTGCTATAAACTCATTTTGCCATCAACTAGCTACCTTCCTATTACCTATCTTATCTCCACTACGAGGAAATACCGAACATCACATTCAAAACTCGACAGCTTTCATAGAACAACTCAGAAAGCTACACATCAGATCTCAAGATATTCTGATCAGTTTTGGTGAATGACAACTCTCTACCACACAGAACTGACATGAAGATAGACGCCATCATGGAACTAACGACTATTTGCCTTCAATCAACTTATTTCCAATACAACGAAGAATTATACGAACAAACAGATGGTCTAGCCATGGGATCACCACTCTCTCCAATCCTAGCAGACATTTTCATGGAAGACTTTGAAGAAAGAGCCCTTTCATCCACACCTATAAATCCAAGTTTCTACAGAATATATATGGACAACACCTTCGTTATTTAGCCCCACAGTCATGAAAACTTACCAGCCTTCTTAGAACATCTTAATTCGGTAGACAAAAGAATCCACTTCACCATGGAAATAGAGGAACAAAACATCCTACAGTTTCTTGACATACTCATCAGCAGACAAGAGAGGAAAAATCACCATAACTGTATACAGAAAACCCACCCACACGAACAGATACCTACACTCCAGTCCTATCATCCAACGTCAATAAAACGTGGCATAATCCAATGCCTAAACAAGACAGCAGAAAACATTTGCAATAAGACATCCATCGAAACAGAATGTCAAAAGATCGTAGAGAGTTTTAAACAGAATGGTTACACTTCCTCCTTCATCAAAAACTCCATGAAGAATACCACAACAGAATGAAAAGATCAGAAAAACACTACCACTACTACCAGTTACCTCCCCTACTTGCAAAATTTCAGTGAAAAACTCAAACGCATAGTCAAGAAATTCAATATAGCAGTCTGGTGGAAATCCTACAAGACATTAAGGTCCATTCTGGTAAAAAAAACAAACAAACAGCAAGCTACCAATGAGAAACACAGAAACGTCATTTATGAAATTCGTGTTCCTGCAACGAAACATACATTGGAGAAACGGGAAGAATGAAAGAACATAAAGACAGTACAAAACTCATGAAAACACAGAATTCAGTTGTTGCAGAACACGCCGTGTCAACCGGACACAAAATAAACTGGGAAAAAACTAGAACAATCGACACAGACAAATTTTGGAAGAGAAGAAAAATTAAAGAATCATTTTACATTAACACAATTAAACCTTCACTAAACAGAGATTCCGGATTAGAGGTGAGTAACCTGTGGCCACCATTGGTTGAATCTACAGGAAATCTCTCCTCTAGTAAGAAACAGGGATAAAACAACCAATCATAAGACACTCTCCACAATCCACCAGAATACTATAAAGACCGACAACACCTTGCATACATTGACCTGAAGACGAAAGGCGGAAGACTTTCGAAACGTCGTCCTCTACACTTGTGTCTCTACAACAGGCAGTTGCCGTCCATTCTATAAAGTTTCATCATGAATACTCTACCCAAACAATCTATCAAATGATATAAAATTATATTTTTAATTATTATGCATCTTTATAAGGAGTAAAACAGATGGAGTATTTATAATGGATTGCTCAACGGAGTGAAACCCGAAGTGTAATTATAATGCATTATTGTAAGGAATGATACCCCTGGTGTATTTATAACGCATTAATTTAAGTATAGAGGTCGCTGGTATTTTTATAACACATTAATGTGAAGACTGGGACCACTTGAGTAGTTATAATGCTGTGCTGTAAGAAGTGGAGCCACTGGTATGTTTATAATGAATTAATGTAGAGAGTGAAACATTTTACGAGCGGTTACTTACAGTTTTAGTTAGTTTTCTGAATCATTCAGTGTAGCAGTAATTCTAATATATTAGAAAAGAAACTATGACTTCAAACTGACGGTTGACAAACATTTTTCTTATTACTCTACTGACCATTAATTTAATATACAATTATTTGGCAGAAAAATATGTATCGCTATTCCAGCTCATCGTACTGTAGAAAATGAAAATACTCGTTCAAAGAAATATTTCTATTTTTAAGTCTACGTAAAAATAGAAATATTTCTTTGAACGAGAATAATGCTAGATCTTAGAGCGATAAAAATATATATTTATAATTGATAACGTAACTTGAATTAGAACACTACACCAATCACTGTCTCACCAAACAAAACTAGTTAGGAAATTAATGCGGTAATTAGTATATTAATGTGAAATTTATGACGCTTCATAATTTCACCCTGATTATACAGATATTAGAAAATACAGTCATAACTGGTTTATATTACATTTCGTTATCCTTGTT
>NW_013667002.1:247392-264120 GCF_000517525.1 Limulus polyphemus | reverse complement strand
AATGCCGCTAGAATTCTATAAAAGATTCACATCGGTAGCTACATTCAGTGACAGTCGTGTGACGTAGCAAATTGGACACAATGCCGCTAGAATTCTATAAAAGATTCACATCGGTAGCTACATTCAGTGACAGTCGTGTGACGTCGCAAATTGGACACAATGCCGCTAGAATTCTATAAAAGATGCACATCGGTAGCTACATTCAGTGACAGTCGTGTGACGTAATCAGTTCAACAGCTTTTTCGTATGTGATTTAGTGAATGCATTCTCACATTTCACACTAGTTAATAAATAATAATTTCCCAAGATTACACTTTACTCATTAAGATTGTATATTACTACAGATTTCGAAAGATAAAGTTCAAACTGCCAACTCAGATATTGCTGAATCCGTGGATTCAGGGTTCGCATCCTTTAGCCACAAAAAGCGCTCTTCACTTTGGGGTCGTGGTCGCGCCATATGAGTGACATTCAAATAGCACTATTCGGTTTGACAAGAGTAGTCCAGGATTTGAATGTGGGCACAGTTGACTAGCTGCTATCCCTTTAATCTATAAGCTCAAAATTACAGGGCTGGTTATGGAAGAAAATAATAAACAAACAAACTGGTAGCAGTAAGACAGAAAACAGACGTTCTTCTTTGTTTTGTGCAGGTGGTAATCACTAAAAGCGATAGCTAGCGATAACTTGTATAAACTTTATTTACCAAGCAGCATATAAGAAAGTTTGTTCTGTATATCCAAGAAATGTTCCATCAAAACTGCCAGATGTTTATACTGAAACTGGTTCGAGTTGCATACAGACCAGGGGATTACCGTCCATCTACACCCTGAATATATGTTGGTTACGAGAACAGATTTAGTTGGTTATACCGAACCCATAAGCAGCTCGGCAAATATTACTATTAGTTGTGCAAACACACCACACCAGTGTGAATAAATACAGTAAAAAATCATCTTCAGACTTGTTTGTAACAAGCAACGTTCTCATTTCGTATAATTTTAACAAACTAAACTGATCATACACACACACACATAAGATTATATTACTTTTAATTATGAATTAATTTAAGAAAAATTCTGGGTTTTTACGATACTGCGTGTTTGTTATCTCTGTCGAGTGTTTTTTTTAGGCTTAAAAATGACGTGAAACATCATGTTGTCAAATGACTAACTCGTTTCAAACAAGACATGTATAAAAATAGTTTTTCAGAGATTGCTTGTTACTTTGTTACAGGTGTTCGCCCAGGAGTTTTTTTTTTCTTCTAAATTTAACATCAGAATGTTACAGCTGAACTGGATCTACAACTTCAAATGTTACTTGTTTGCTGAAGCAAAGCTAAATACTTGGGTGTGAACTGGTAAAATATGTAATATTTCCATTAAAAAACACATTTTTAACACTCTTTTCAGCTAACCCATTATAGATTTCAAAACAAAAGTGTTAAAATATGACATTTAGGGTCTAAATTCTGTCTGTTCTAAGTCAGCACTCGAGGGCTAAGCGTGGCTAAGTATTGGTTACCTTACCCATATTGTGAATGAGAGGATTCATGGTTTGCGTCCTGTTAGTACAAAACATATCTCCACATTTGTTAAAGGCCGAAGGTTAAAGGCCAATGGTTAGCATACCGGATTGTAGATCTTCAGCTTCATCATTTTTACACAAAAATAAATAAATAAATTCGCGCTCCGCACTGTGGGACCGTAGATGCGTTATAATAATGGCAACTGTTAAATGTCACTATTCGTTCAGACAAGAATAGACCAACAGTGTTGGGCTAGCTGCCTTTCTTCTATTCTAGTTTTTCAATTGTAAATTAGCGACGGGTAGTGCAGACAGCACTTAGTAGTTTTGCGCGAATATCCAAAACAAAACAATCCATTCGTTGAATATTCATATAAAAGGTTACTTGCATGTTAATAATTTTTATTCATTTATTTTTTAACGAATCGCATATAAATCCAAAATATTGGGCAATGCTTTATAAGCAAGGTTCAACCAATCATGTATCAAAATTCACACACAATTAGATGAAATTATAAATCTAGTAAAGTTAATTTACTCATGATAGTATAATTTTAAGTTATATCCATGGTGACAAAAAAAAGAATTGTGTCATCAGGGTGAAGGTGACAATATAATAAGTAGCTCGAGTAAACTGTCTTTTTGTAAACCATGTGATACATGTATACATGCTGGTAAAGACATGGCCAGGTGGTTAGGGCGCTCGACTCGCAATCTGAGGGTCGCGGGTTCGAATCCCCGTTACACCAAATATGCTCGCCCTTTCAGCCGTGGGGGCATTATAATGTGACGGTAAATCCCCCTATTCGTTGGTAAAAGAGTAGCCCAAGAGTTGGCGGTGGGTGGTGATGACCAGCTGCCTTCCCTCTTGTCTTACACTCCTAAATTAGGGACGGCTAGCGCAGATAGCCCTCGTGTAGCTTTGCGCGAAATTCAAACAAACAATTATTACTAACGAAATTGTCAAGCTGCAGAAAAAAAGAAACGCGATGATTCGTACGCACTTGGCAGCACTGACAGATACATTTCTGTAACAGTTTGTGGTAAACTTTTATATTTACTTATCTTACTCCCAAAAAATTCCACATTTAGACATTTTCATCAGTGAAATATAAAAGAATCTTATAAATTATTTATAGGAAATTCCAATAATTCAGTGTTTTTAGATAGTTGTCAATGTTGCATGTTCTACGTATCAATATTTTATGAGTGTTCTCTGAGAATTTCATGCTTGTGATCGGAAAACATGACAAAACTTGATTACTAGTTAGAGTATGGTTTTCTTATTAGTACTGCGTTGATTGCTACAATTCGTTCCCTAATTCCAAAGAAAGAACAGTGAAATTTTCGTTTTTGTGAATTCTCAAAATAAACTCAATTTAATTCTACTTCCCATGGGCTACAGTGTCTGATTTGGACGAGAATCAGCGCTAATTCTCTCGGCTGTAACAAGAAACTGTCGTGTCGTTTAAACACGTACTCCAATCAGTCTTCTGTTTTCTTCACACCTAAGCTTTGTCAACATGCGTCTTCAGCTTGAGATTATAGGTTGAAGTGACTTGTTTTCCACAGCGTGAAAGCTAATATAATTTGTACATGTAGTGGAAAGCGATCAATTACGTATTGACATCTCAAATAGGACAGGGCGTGGCTCTGTGGTTAGTGTGTTTGACTTTGAATCCACGGGTAGTAGGTTCGCAAAATCGTGCTTCGTTCTTCGTTGTGCGCTATAAGAGTGACAGTCAAATCCCACTATTCGATTAGTGTAGCTCAAGGAGTTCCAAAAATTATTCAGTTATCTCCTTCTCAAAATACAGGCATTTGGATAAATCTGCTACTTTAACATTGAGACAAGACTACTATAAGGTGATGTGTTATAGATGTCAGCATTGTTGCACACGTCAATAATTCCAACTGCGCAACAGTGTATACTGTATTTAAAGTTTCACAACAGAAGACATGCGTAATTGTTCTTCTGCGTAAAATCATTTGCGAGTTACAGTATTTTACGAAGTTTTTATCAGTTCCTGTTGGATCTACACACTGTAAGCTGTGAATTTCCACATCAGATTATTACACTCTGACCTGTATATTCTGAAGTGTCTAGTTTTAATTAATACTTGAAACCGTCGGCACTTAGTGAAACTTCTATAATTACAGAATTGAGGAAAACAGAGAAAATTGTGTGTTTTACAAATATTTCAACCATGTTTTTGCCAGGTGAGGTCTTTACTATCGAAACCATGGTCATAATAAATGAATTATTTGCGAAACGTACAAATGTCTCTCAATTCTGTTAGCTGTTGGAACATAATTAATATCTCTGGTGTTTTCAACGACTTGAACGAAACATACTGAAATGTATTCAAAGCAGGCATGTTAGTCTAATATTATAACAATACAATTGTAAAATGTTAACGAAAATAGCTCTAAAGTATATTTCATAATATAATTTATAAAGGCTCAGCCAAATGGGTTAGTTATATCATAAAGACTATAGAATATCATGATAACTCTACCAGATCTTACGTGTATTTTTGTAGATGGTGGGCTCTAGCTCCGATTTACGTGTGAAAATAAATAAAAAGGTTATTCAATAGTAGATTTATTTATAGAGTCGCCCTCACGGTTCCCAAGAGAATGAACATAGTATTTGTTCAAATAGCAGTCCATTTATTCATGGACTGAGTAAATGTGGAAGCAAACATTGAAAGCAAACACCATTTTTTTTTCATAAAAAAAACCAAACCATTGTTTTCGATGTAGCTGTATACACCCCAAAAAAGCTGCCTATAGTAAAGGTTTTCAGATTGTTTGATTGCACCAAAAAACAATAAAATGATTGACGTGTATGATATGTGCGTGATGATATTCATATTTCACCTGCAACAAAGGCATACCTGTACATATCTTTTCAACAATTATAAAGCAAAAATACGCTTTCTTTATAAATAGCAATATATAAAGTTTATTGTACTCCAAGTGTAATAACATATTCATATTAAGAGGGCATTCTTATTGGCTGAATGTTTGCCGTTTACTTACCTTCACGTTTCCTCTGTCAAACGTTAAAATTAAATCATCTTTACTGTGTGAAAAATGAACCCTTTTAACTACTTAGGAAATAAGTTTTTAGGAACTTCAATATTTTCCTGGGAAACTCTAGTTTTTCTGGTCAAAATGAATTCCAAAAAATGTTTCCCTCTTGCCAGTCTACGCATCTCAAATCCTAAATAATCGTTTTTAGTGCTTAGGAGGCACAGAATTGAAACCTATTCGCTAATTGTTGCAATATTCTGTTTTACTAGAGAATGAGGTTTACAGCAAATTGAATTGAAAAACAGAATTAAAAAAAGCCCAAAGTCCCTGTTTTAATAGTATGTTTGTATTCACTTTTTTAATATTCCATATAGTTTAAGCTTACTTTTTCAGTTAAATGAAAAATTAGATGCAAACATTTATTAATCTGTGTTTATTTCTATATGTTCAAATCACGTGATTAGGAACTCTATAGTTTTGTTAACTCGCCACTTACGCCTTTTAATGATATGATGTACTTAGGGTATTCAGTTTTGAAGATGTCAAACATTAGGGTTAAAATGTCATTAATGTTTCCATTTTGACAGACGGCTAGTTTCTGTTTGTTTTGGTAAACAATAAGAAAGTCATATAATGTGATAAAATAAAGATTCCCGTTAATACAGAGAAATTCACAAAATGTTTAATTCATGTTGAAACAGAAACTACACACTTGACAGAAGTGGAGCTTCCGGCAGAAATGAAGGCTGCGCTTCTACTCACCATGCTCTTTGTTTTATGGTTAAATACAATAAGCTCAATTATCTAAGAGTTGCTTAAATTTTGTTTCTATTTATTTAGTTCGCACACAAAAGAGGGCCAGGGTGTTACTCGGTGGTTTAATACAAGCTCCATTGAAACTTCGAACTCTCAATCACGTTTTCACATTGTCAGTTTTCATTTGAGAAAGACAGAGAACTGATACTGTTTTAAATGATCAAAACACAGAAGATAAACAATTTAGCTTTGTGATGAAAACGAACGAACAAATTTTAAATTGATTTGTAGTTGTTTCAGCAGCAGGTCTATTGAGAAAAACATATATAAATTAAGTTTTCTGGATTAGAATTAATAACCTATATAATTAATATAATTTATAATAGGTATGAAGGAGTAAAACAATCCTTTATAGTAAATACGCGCATCTAGTGTAAAAATACGATATGTTTACAATATGCTACTTAACAAGGGTTAAACAAGCTTTTAATGAAGAAAGTTCAAGTGTTCGTTAATTAATGTCCCCCAGTGGAACAGCGGTATGTCTGCGGATTTGAAACGCTAGAAACCGGGTTTCGATACCCGTGGTGGGCAGAGCACAGATAGTCCATTGTGTAGCTTTCTGCTTAAATTCAAACAAACAAATCGTTAATTAAGTTCAGTTTGTGATCACCACAAAGCAACGCAAAATATTGAATGTTAACTAGTGGACTCCTAATGTGATAAGGCAACTAACACTCGGGTTTTGTATGTTGAATATCTGAATCAGTGTTGTCACCTGGTGACGTAGCTCCATCTATCTAGTGGACTCCTAATGTGATAAGGCAACTAGCACTCGGGTTTTGTATGTTGAATATCTGAATCAGTGTTGTCACCTGGTGACGTAGCTCCATCTATCTAGTGGACTCCTAATGTGATAAGGCAACTAGCACTCGGGTTTTGTATGTTGAATATCTGAATCAGTGTTGTCACCTGGTGACGTAGCTCCATCTATCTAGTGGACTCCTAATGTGATAAGGCAACTAGCACTCGGGTTTTGTATGTTGAATATCTGAATCAGTGTTGTAACCTTGTGACGTAGCTCCATCTACTTCCGCAATCTTGTGTACAATGTGTACAGTTTCCAAACCAACTGACTGTCTTGATAGAAACAATGTTTGAAAGATTGCATAAGCAGAATTCAGACTGATCGCTATTATTTAATGAAATAAACAGTTTCTAAGATATCTAAACAAGGTATTGCAATTCATTAGTTTAGCATGTACTGCCTTTGGTGTTGTTCCTTTTATTTAAGCAAGGTATTGTAATTCATTACTTTAACATGTACTGACTTTGGTGTTGTTCCTTTTATTTAAACCAGGTATTGTAATCCATTAGTTTAGCATGTACTGACTTTGTTGTTGTTCCTTTTATTTAAACCAGGTATTGTAATCCATTGGTTTAGCATGTACTGTCTTTGGTGTTGTTCCTTTTATTTATACTAGGTATTGTAATTTATTACTTTAGCATGTACTGCCTTTGGTGTTGTTCCTTTTATTTAAACCAGGTATTGTAATCCATTGGTTTAGCATGTATTGCCTTTGGTGTTTCGTGGTATCTCCTGCATCCTGAGTGGTAGTTCTTGATATTAATATATATATGATTCACTCTCCCTGGGGCAGAGAAAAAACTAAAAACCACATATACTGTAATAAAAGCGCAAATACGAAAACTTCTATCAACACTAGAGTTTTACCTTTTCTTGGTTGAATAAGCTAATTGTTATTCTTCTCAGTAACAATGATTCATTATTTCTGATTGGGTGAGTTAATTAGTTATTCCCATCAGATCGTAATGATTCATCCTTTCTGATACACCCTGGAACAAAATACAGTCATCTTTCTACAAAACAAAACATATCTGTCGTTCGAACTCGTTGTCATTAATATAGTAAAGAAACAAAATAATGCCATTAATCTTCTCTTAATCAGTAGTTTATTAGATGTATATTAAAACAGTTTCTTTACGTTCTGATATGAAATCTAGCACAGAATGCACTAAGAAACAGATTACATAAACTTACTCTTGGAAAACAGAGCTATGTATAAATGGCTAGATAATGTATTATGAACTTGATTTACATTTAAATTTGGAATAATGCAGTCACTGTTTACTAATAAATAAACCGATTTTCACACTAGGTTTAGTTGTTTCTCTCGTGAAAAGTAAAAACAATAGCGACAAATTACCGTATTTGTTTCAATATAACAATATAATAATGTAGTCACTGTTTACTAATAAATAAACCGATTTTCACACTAGGTTTAGTTGTTTCTCTCGTGAAAAGTAAAAACAATAGCAACAAACTACCGCATTTGTTTCAATATAACTTTATATGAAACACATTCATCTTATAGGTGCTCTTGTTTATCTTGCTTAAGAGTATCTATTTCAGTGTTTCGGAAAACGATACTTAGATATGCCATAGATTATTAACCATCTCATCAGTTATTGCTCGAATAGTGCTATTTGTGTCCTGGTGGTTAGGGCACTCGACTCACATTTTGCGGATCACTAAACAAGCTCGTCCTTTCAGCCGTGGGAGCATTATAATGTTGACGGTTCGTAGTTGGTGAGTATCCTAGGTGGGCGGTGATGGATGGCTACCTTTCACCTGGTCTATCACTTCAAAATTAGGGACAGCTAGCGCAGCTTCGAGTAGCTTTGCGCGAAATTCAACAAGAAACAGTGCTGTTTGCTAAGAGAGAAAATAATTGTTTACCAGCAAATCTGAGCACAATATTGCTCACACCTGTCAATACGTAGATGTTTGTATATGTGAGCCAGTAAAATAATACACAGTCTGATAACTCAGTATTGTAAAAATGTTAGAAACGCTATGTTTATTGTACTAAACGTTCTACAGAAATATGTTATTTGAAACAAACAAACAAAAATACTCCTTAGGAGAAAAAAAGAGCAACAATGTATTCGTGCTATGACTGATATATATACAGTAGTAATTTTTATGACTGATATATTTACAGTAGTCATTTTTATGACTGATATATTTACAGTAGCAATTTTTATGACTGATATATTTACAGTAGCAATTTTTATGACTGATATATTTACAGTAGTAATTTTTATGATTGATATATTTACAGTAGTCATTTTTATGACTGAAATATTTACAGTAGTAATTTTTATGACTGATATATTTGCAGTAGCAATTTTTATGACTGAAATATTTACAGTAGTGATTTTTATGACTGATATATTTACAGTAGTAATTTTTATGACTGATATATTTACAGTAGCAATTTTTATGACTGAAATATTTACAGTAGTAATTTTTATGACTGATATATTTAGAATAGTAATTTTTATTATAAAATACATAAAGACGAGATACAAAGTCAGACCCTGTGATAGAACTTTGTGTATCAGTTCTGGCTAGCCAGGTTGGAATCTATGCTATACCACAAAATATTCTACGAACTTTAAGCTGTGAGTGTATTGTAAGAGTGACAGTCAGTCCCTTAACTTGAATGGTAAATTGTATGGTTCTGTTGACTGACTATCTTCAATCTGGTAAGCAGTTCAAAATTAGGAGCTGCGGAAGATAGCCTTCGTAGCTTTGCTATAAATACAGAATACAACATAAAAATACATCTACGCATTATGTCACAATTATTATTCCAAATAATGTAGTACACCTTTAAGAGACATAAATAAATTCAATTGTTCACAGTATTTTACTTGGGAGTATTTATTAAACGGAACCATGGGTAAAATGTAAAAGTAGAGGAAAGACCTAGACTAAAAGCATACTGTGAGCGTCAGCAGCCAAGCTGTTCTTGACACACTTCTAATCCACTCAACCCACTAAGCCTGAACTACAAGGGATTTATAAGTAAACTTGCACGAAGAAAGCAAAAATAAATGTGGTACTGACTTCTGTAATTTATTTAGTAGTCATTAAGTTAATTGATAATCATTAAGTAAAAAAAATCAAAAACTGCAAATCCACTATCTGCTCTCCAAATCTCTTTATACTTACTTGTATCTCAATACTGCAAAATAAGAGGTAACATCTGTGGCATTATTTACTACAGACTGTTAGACATGGAGATGCTTATCAAAATAATATTGTTTTACAACAGACACATTAGAGTATATTGCATCTTTTTCTGACAGAACATTAGTTTGTGGGAAGTTTGGTTTGTGTAGAAGTTCGCGCAAGCTACAGGAGGGTTATTTGTGCTAGCCGTCCCTAATTTAGCAGTAAAAGAGTAGAGGGAAGGTGGATAGTCATCACCTCCCATCGCCAACTCTTGGGCTATGTTTTCAATAACGAATAGGACGACCATGTTTTGTGGGACGCAGATTGCGAGTCGAGCGCCCTAATTATCTGGCCATGCCAGGCCTGTTCGTGGAAGGAGTGACCGACATAAGTCTTTCTTACGTTTTTGAGTATGCTAAAAAATAATAAATTATGAAGTCCATAACTGAGAACTGACTTGTATAATAAGGAATTGGTTCATGTGCATGCATGTGTAAGCACTGAAGCACGACGTTATCCTGAAAAAAATTTCTGAAAATTCACGAAATAGTAGTTAATGTAAATCCACGACATGAATTTACATGAATTGGGCGAAGTACATGTTTATAATAATCGCAACATCATTGAAAATCATGGGAAAATAATACCGAAACATTAAAACTGTTGAAGTCCTCAATTATAAGGAGGAAGCATCGTGATGGTTATAACTAATATAGGCATAAAAAGGAAATGTTTTCGTACCTTTTAAAAATAACTACAAACTGGGTATAACCCCTCAAGGAATTACTGTATTGGTATATTTCTTTTTTTATAAAAATCTCATAAATGCAAGATTGTTCTACAGTCTTCGTCCTTAGCGATCTTCAGGATGTGACAAGTTTTTATTAATCCAAGATTGTGGAAATAAAGCACGTTTATAGAGCAAATATATTAGTGTAAAATGTAGCTTTGAGCTTGAAGTTAGCGATCTTCAAGATGTGACAAGTTTTTTAAAATATTTGCTCTATAGACGAGCTTTATTTCCACAGTCTTGAATTAATTTGTTCAATTTTCACATACTTGTGCGGAAATACACATGATAATTCAAACAAACTATTCCGTGGTGCAGCTGCAAGTGAAACACTCGATTGGAATCATCAACAATGTTTATTTGATGGAAATTAAAATGGTATGTACACAGAGATTGAATAAATTATATTAAAACGATTTTGTTACAGTGCTTGTGCAGTCATTTTCATCTTGCGACCGTGAAATCTTGAAAATTGCCCTGCAGAAGAGTATCTATTTCAACAGAGTCCATCGTAAAGCTGACATGTCTAAATCACACTACCTCTACATGCTTACTTTCCAAACTAAATCTAGTGTGTAAAAACGACGGTTTCCCAGCGTCCGTTTCAACTGTTTTATCGCACAGATCTAATGGTACTGCGTCAGGTGTCGTGAACAGTATGTCTCCGTACGGAATATCATGAATAATCGTTGTATTTGCCAATTGCTTGAAAGATGCGATGTCTTGAACGGGAGGTTATTACAAAAAGCCTTATCTTGTTGAACACATGCCTCGATTGTAGATGGAGATCCTTATTGATTATGTTACGTACTGTTGACTGGGTCACGTGGACGGCTTTTGCTACTTATCTTTGTGATCTCACCTGTTACAAACGTCAAACTTTGTTTATCACGGCTTAATTTCCATTAGGTGCAAGGCATATTCCAAATTTCCAAATATCTTCATGATCTGAGTGTATGGAATTTCGCGTCTGAAAGGACTGTTGCATACCCTTCCCAAAAGCGACTATTTTTCGGTAACATTACTCTAGCAATGTATGACACGCCAAACACGACAAAATGTGATTCTGCTACACTATGTCCCACCGCGACTTTGTAACGGCTGTGGTTGTCATATTACTATTGTAGCAAGTACGAGCGCAATCGATGTCTAGATAACTCTCTTTGTAATGATATGCCACCGGTGGCTCAGCGGTAATTCTGAGGACTTATGAGGCTAAAAATCAGGTCTCAATATCCATGATGGGCACAGTATAGTTAGCCTATTGTGTAGCTTCGTGCTTAACAACAAACAAACAAATCTTAATAATACAGTAAAGAAATTCAAATACCAAAATTCCATTATCATTTGCGCTTTCTAAAATATTCGTACAACTATTGGTATTTTATCGGACAAAAGTGTCGAAAGAGGTATTTGATCGACGATTGGCGATAAATAATTTATTTTGGAAACATCAGTAAAATAGTATTGGTTTCTCAATACTCATACTCTGAGCTATGGGCTACAGGGGGCTAACTCGTACCTGAATTTTGCCAGGAACACGGTGTTGATAAATTCGGAGCTTGCAACTAAAGAAACGTTTTAATCAAACAACTATGTTACTTATTTCGCCTTCTTTGTAAGTCTTTCTCGTTCTCTCTCAATTTGTCAACATGGGTATTCAGTTTCCGAATGGAGACAAAAGTGACTTGCTACAAATCACCAACGAGGCAAGTATGATGATGTATTAGTGACCATGACAAAGCGGACAGTACATCATCTTCTCAAATGACCAATCAATCAACTCAACTGCTACTTCTTGCCCGTTTGTCTGTAATGCTCCCCCTTCTGATTAACTAAGAAACCCATGCTGAGTATAGGTAGTGATGCGTGTTAGTAGTAGTTAAGCCTAAAGTATAATGTTAAACCAAAACATTGTTTAAAGTTATTTAGAATGCAGAAGCAATGACTTTTCCCGACTTGTTGAGATTCTGACCTTGGTGAGACACTGCAAAATGTAAACTATAAATCCTCATACGTTGTTTTAGGGCAAGTTTTGAGTGAGGTCAGTAAAATATTTTATAGTTTGTCTTGAAAATAAAATCAAGAGTAGTGTTAAACATTAACTTTCACTTCTTCCATGAGGTACATGGAGTAACCTCAGTTATTGACTCTCACTAATCACCCTGTTACTCAGGAGAAATCGTGTGAAAAATCACTCAATAGCGCTTATACTTGTACAAGTAATTAAAATGAATCAAATGCTGACTCTCACTTATCACCCTGTTACTCTGGAGAAATCTTGTGAGAAACCAAACATTAGCTCTTATACTTGTACAAGTAATTAAGATGAATCAAATAATGACTCTCACTAATCATCCTGTTACTCTGGAGAAATCTTGTGAGAAACCAAACATTAGCTCTTATACTTGTACAAGTAATTAAGATGAATCAAATAATGACTCTCACTAATCACCCTGTTACTCTGGAGAAATCTTGTGAGAAACCAAACATTAGCTCTTATACTTGTACAAGTAATTAAGATGAATCAAATAATGACTCTCACTTATTATCTGGAAAAGTAACGTTGAAGTGTCACACAACCTCTCAGTGTTTTCTTAGAAAAGTCCTTACGATGTATCAAATACTGACTCTCACTTATTATCTGGAAAAAAGTCATTAATATGTGTCAAATATTTATTCTAACATATTATCTGAAAAAGTGATTAAGATGTATCAAATATTGATTCTACCTTATTATCTGGAAAAGTCAATAAAATCTATCAAATATTTATTCTAACTTATTATCTGAAAAAAGTTATTAAGATATATCAAATATTGATTCTAACTTATTACCTGAAAAAGTCATTAAGATGTATCAAATACTGATTGTAACTTATTATCTGGAACAGTCATTAAAATATATCAAATATTGATTTTAACTTATTATTTTGGAAAAGTCATTAAAAGGTATCAAATAATGGCTGTCACTTATTATCTTGGAAACGTCATTAAAAGGTATCAAATATTGGCTGTCACTTATTATCTTGGAAAAGTCATTAAGAGGTATCAAATATTGGCTATCACTAATTATCTTGGAAAAGACATTTTAAGAGCATAAAATATAATGAAGTCGTTAAGAAATACCAAGTATAGACGCTCACTAATTATTCTAGACAGGACATACTGAGGCATCAGATATATGCTCTTCCGTGTTTTCCTGGAAAATTTGCTGAAAGGTATTAACTATTGACTCTCACTTATTCTGTAGAATGCTTTCTATTGGCTCTCACTTATCCTGCAAAGACATTTTCTTGACTCTGGCTTATCCTGCAGAAGACATTTTCTTGACTCTCACTTATCTTAGAGAAGACATTCTCTTGACTCTCACTTATCCCGCAGAAGACATTTTCTTGACTCTCACTTATCCTGCAGAAGACATTTTCTTGACTCTCACTTTTCCTGCAGAATACATTCTAATGAATCTCACTTATCTTGGAAAAGGAATTCTAAGGCATCCAATATTAACTCTTATGTGTTTTTCGTCGAAATGTCGTTAAGAGGGATCAGATATTAACTATTTTAGGTTTTCTGGTGAAGACATTTAGATTTACCGAATATTAACTCTTACTGATTGTTTTGGAAAAAGAGGTATAGTGATATTAGATTTTCGTAAGATTGCATGAAGAAGACATCTATTAGATTTTCATAAGATTGCATGAAGAAGACATCTTTTAGATTTTCATAAGATTGCATGAAGAAAACATCTAAAGTTACCAAAAACAAAAAACTGTCACTGCTTTTCGTGGATAATTTAACGCGAAGTATAAAATATTGACTCTAAATAGGATTCTTGAAAAGACAAAAATATTGAATATTGACTATCACAGCATTTCGAAAGGAACACATCAAATAATGTGTTCAGTTTTTAGTTTCATAACTCGTTCGGAAGAGGATATCAAAATGTATCAAATTTTGACTCCTAATGCTCGTCGAGACAAGCGTGACCAGAGGAGTCAGGTATCATTAATAACATTCATTATTAAGCGTATCAGTTGTAGATTTTTACCGCGTGTGGCGACCTGTAAATATCAAATACTGTTTCATTGGGTTTCCTGAAAACTCCACCCGAGCAGAAGAAAGAAAAAATGTACTGACTTCTACAGATGCTATTGTTTTTTTGCATCCATGTAGTATAAGTAGCTTTCCTTTTGACTGAAGGCTTAAATGCGTATCCCGTGTCCGAAAAAAACGCGCCGCCATATTTTGGAGCTGTGGGTGCATTGTAAAAGAAATGGTGAAATCCTCGTATTCTGTCAATAAATAGTTGACAGACTAATAACGCTAAAATCTGAGGTTCGAGTCCTTGCAGTAGATAGAGTGCAGATAACCCATTGTGTATGCACTAAAACAAAGAAACTAACAAGCCTTCTAGTCTATCAGTTAAAAATTAGGGATAGGTACAAACAAATATATATTTGTGTAGCTATGTGCGTTAGCGATAAGTCTGAGGACTTACAGGTAGGACTTAAAAAAAGCATGAAAATTTTAAAGAAACAAATGACGAGTGAAAGATAGATAAAACTTTGGCATCTGCTGGAATTTGTGAATAACAGCAAATAGATACGTTTGTTACTTATCAGTGTACGTTTATAAATAAAAAAAATGAGAATTGCTTGGACAGTGGAGATTCCAATTTATATCCATTTTAATATCAAACATGAAAACGAAATATGAGCGATAGTCCGATTATGCGGCCCCTCAGTGGCCCAGCGGTATGTCTGCAGACTCACAACTAAAAACTGAGTTTTAATACCCGTGGTGGGCAGAACACATATAGCCCATTATGTAACTTTGTGCTTAACTTCAAACAAACAAACCGATTATGAGAAAATCTCATTAATTTTCCAGGATTGAAAATTTTCTTTCGATAATAATTTAAAACCAGTAGGTGGACTATTTACAGATCTTTGAAAGAAATCGCGCCCTCTATTAATTACTTAAGTCATCGTTGATGTTTAATTATTAATATTATAATATAATCATAATCATAATATTATGATTATTAATTCGTAAAAGGGATAAAAAGATAAAACATTTACAAATATTCTAGACCTTATATCTAAAAATAAAATTGTCAAAGTTGTCCTAATCAGCTTTGACATTTTCCAAACTAATGGCTTATAATGTTTGTGCGTAGTTGCTAATAATTTAATCATCATCCAGAAGCTTTAAGCGTTTATTGCTAGTGATTTCAAGATCTGGAGTTTGAAATCGGGCTAAGCTCCAAATCCAGTACCACGCATTTCCTTGGCATTTCCACCACAGGCATAGAACCGGAAATTGCTGAATTTAAGGAATCGCTGCCTTCCTTTCTCTACTTGTTCGTCAAACGTACTTGAAAATATTCGCACATAACACAGTGAGAAAACATTTCAATCAAAAGTTACTAGATGATATACCGAATGGAAAGCCGTCACTAAATGTATGTACTTTTGTTTCTAGTAACTAGATCACTAATTTAGAATGATACAACACCCAATTATTCGTCGTTATCCAGTACTGTTGAATCTATAAGAATATATTTTGACTGTTATAATTCAGTAAAATAACCCCCCTTTTCTTGGTACTCAGTGTGCCAGTGGCATTGAAAAGACATCTGTTTGAACGTGGCTTAGAGTCTGTTTACCAAGTAACGAGAGAAACGAGGATAATTAATACCTATAAGTGCAAACAAGAAACTTAAGAAACTACGCTACAGTTTTATTTATTTTCCATTAGTAATCTTCGAAGAAGTTCTCTTTAAACAAAACTGATTGCAATCTTTTATAAAATATTAAAAAAAAGAAAATCTAGGTAAAAAAGAAGACTTTGTAACTTTCCATAAAAGTTTAATTTGAAAGTCCGTTTGTATCGTTTTACAGGATATTTCTTTAACCAAAATTGATTGCAATTTTGTATAAAATATAAAAAAGTGTAATTAACCATAAAAGTTTAATTTGAAAGTCCGTTTGTATCGTTTTACAGGATATTTCTTTAACCAAAATTGATTGCAATTTTGTATAAAATACAAAAAAGTGTAATTAACCATAAAAGTTTAATTTGAAAGTCCGTATGTATCATATTCACTGAAATGTCTAAATATTGTTTTATTTAGCATAAAAGTGTCATGACAGCTGTAAAATAATTATTGTTGCTTGATTTTCTGTTTTTAACTGTTAGTTTAATATAGTAAATATATTACCCGATATAATGATGAAAAGCACCAAAAATTAAGGTAAATACATAAAAATTGTTTCACAAGTTTATTTGTTTGATTTACTTTATTTCGATTTTAAATGTATTAATACAGACACTTTGACCATAAAAGTTTAATTCGAAAGTCCGTTTGTATCGTTTTACAGGATATTTCTTTAACCAAAATTGATTGCAATTTTGTATAAAATATAAAAAAGTGTAATTAACCATAAAAGTTTAATTTGAAAGTCCGTATGTATCGTTTTACAGGATATTTCTTTAACCAAATTTGATTGCAATTTTGTATAAAATACAAAAAAGTGTAATTAACCATAAAAGTTTAATTTGAAAGTCC
>NW_013667002.1:239823-246538 GCF_000517525.1 Limulus polyphemus | reverse complement strand
CAGGCTTCAATAAGTATAACGAACCCATGATCCACAGATTGCGACCCACTAACCACTAGGCCATGCCAGGCTTCAATAAGTATAACGAACCCATGATCCACAGATTGCGAGCCACTAATCAATAGGCCATGCCAGGCGTCAATAAGCATAACGAACCCATGATCCACAAATTGCGACCCACTAACCACTAGGCCATGCCAGGCTTCAATAAGCATAACGAACCCATGATCCACAGATTGCAAGCATAATACTAACAGAAAGGTAAGATTTTATTAAGTGAACATTCCAGGCTTACGTCTGTTTTCTGTTCAAAATGCATTGGAGATGTACTGTTAAGAAAACTGTGACACTTCGCTTATTTGAAATTCTATAAAACTAGAGAAAAGTTATCTTAATGTCTTCTTAAAATAAATTTTTATTTACCTTAAATAATCCAATCCTACTACATCTAGTCTCACTTCGCTATGGTCCACCGATGGACAGTGGTAAGTTAACGGACTTAAACGCTAGAATCCGGGTTTCGATTCCCAGCGGTAGACACAGGAGATAGCCGAATGTGGCTTTGCTCTAAGACGTATAAACACTTGGCTATGTAACGTCAGAACACAGGAACTGTTTTTATTGTAAGGTTAGAAGTATATATTTGAACTCCGAAACATTAACAAACCCTCCTAAACTCAAACCTGAGCAGTAATTAAGTTCTGTTTGAGTTTTTCACAAGTACTCTGATTTCCCTACTACTTTCTTGATTCTCAGTTATTTTCAACAACACTCACTCAAACGTCTACCAGTTTTCTTCAAGAAATTCTGGAATGTTCTCCGTTAACCAAGAGTTATTCAATCTTTTTTTTGAGAAAAATCCCGACCTAACATGACAACTCTCTGACACACTAATAATTCAGAATATGACAATGAACACGTATTAATAATAAAGATTGACACAATTTTGAGTTTGAAACTTTCACGAAAAATCATATATAACATGGTAATGACACACACTTGCCTAAGAATAATATTTATTGTATGAATTTCAATGCTCGTAAACAGGTTGTGTGTTATGGATGTATCATTAACTTCCGAGAAATTACAAGTATATAAAAATGACAGTTTAGAGTTTGTAATATATTTTGAAACTGACGTTGAATTTGATTTACCATAAATATTTGCGAATGGGCGTTTGTTGGATAATATAAAAATATTTATAGGCTATTAATGTCAATTGAACCCTATTGGTACAATAGCGTTTTATATCGCCTATACAATGAAAAACGATTTACTGTTGGCTGTGCCTGTTGCTGTTGCCTTCATTTTGCAGAATGTTTAATCTGCAGATGATGTATAATCAGTTCTCATATATTCTAACATTTTATTGCTATTAGTATTAATTTTCTTTTCATTAGTCTATAGACCTCCTGCCAAAATATGATTTATACGTTCAGGATTTTGTGGTTATGATCATTAACTTTCCTTTACTGCTCAGAATACATTCCTTTTTAATGACTTCACTTAGTATGTTGTGTATGTGGTTATGATCATTAACTTTCTTTTACTACTCAGAATACATTCCTTTTTTAATGCCTTCACTCAGTACGTTGTGTATGTGGTTATGATCATTAACTTTCCTTTACTACTCAGAATACATTCCTTTTTAATGACTTCACTTAGTGTGTTGTGTATGTGGTTATGATCATTAAATAGAACTGTATTTTATTGACTAGACTTCATAATAGAAAAAGTGTATCAAAGAATAGTACGTTGCTGAGAAGAGGAACTCGATAAAATTTAAAGTGGAAATATTTCTTAAAATTTTAGTTTAAAGGTTTTTAATACAATTTTTAACTTTCAATGTGACAGCCTTAATCTTATATTGTTTCCTAGGCTTTATGCATACTTTAAATAATATATATATATTATATCAGTATATATATCAGTATTTCATTATAATAACTTATGTTCAAAATTATCAAATGTTGTAAAAACTGCTTCATGCTGCTTCAGAGGATTTTTCGTGTGCTGCTAAGTAAAAGTCTTGAATAAATATTTGTTAAGAAAGATGCCTTTGCCGCTTTAAAGCTCTTGAATACCACTGATATCTGAGGATGAAAATTTATTCGCTTCATTAAATCTAACGCATGTTCTAAGTCTCAAAGCAAAGAAACATAAACGTAATAATTATCCATTATCAGTGAATTGTTGTTTTCAAGACACAAAATATCACTAAGCAGCTAACAGTGAACTAGTTTAGAAAGTTTGATTGCTTTGTCTTCAGAAAATAATCTTACATGACAAGCGCGTAAACAGCTTCAGAGCTTACTAACGAGGGAATGATGTCGGGAACAGCCCTAGATTAGATCTCCTGAAATTGGAAGTATGAGAAAGACACACCACCTGAGTCTCTTACGAACTTAAGTTTCACTGAGCAGCTGTTTCTTTTTAGAAATAGAATATTTATTGTAAAAAAACTACATTTAAAATAACTAGATACTTTGTCAGTTGTTCTACCATGTATAACACGATTTACTAATGGAAATTATTTTCCACCTGATCTTAGTTTTTCTTGACGAGTTAAAACTAGTTTTCCTTTGAATTTATTACATTAGTTTTATCTTCGTTTGTTCATTCCACACACTAGCTTGTTAAATAGTCACATTGCGTATGCAAGATTGTATTCAGTGCACACTGAATATAAACCAAACAAAAGTGGGGTTGACACCCATGCCTTTTCTATTGTGCTTTGATATTCGTTTTCTAATATATTTTATAGCTTTATTGTAGCATATTTTTTATAATTAACTCTATATGCGATGTCAGAATATAGAGTAAAATCAGATAAAGTGAAAGGTAGAGAACTGATAGAAATACGTTTTGTTCCTCCATACGTGGCAAGCTTCTCATAGGAATGTTATACTTTTGTATCACAATTATTTACCATACCTAACTTCGAACAGTACATAAATCTGCAAGTATAGTTTAATTTAATTGTTGATCTTCCGTCAAAATTATTTACCATGCCTAACTTCGAATAGTACATAAATCTGGAAGTATAGTTTAATCTAATTGTTGATCTTCCATCATAATTATTTACCATACCTAACTTCGAACAGTACATAAATCTACAAGTATAGTTTAATTTAATTGTTCATCTTCCATCACAATTATTTACCATACCTAAATTCGAATAGTACATAAATCTGCAAGTATAGTTTAATTTAATTGTTGATCTTCCATCACAATTATTTACCATATCTAACTTCGAACAGTAGATAAATCTGCAAGTATAGTTTAATTTAATTGTTGATCTTCCATCACAATTATTTACCATATCTAACTTCGAACAGTAGATAAATCTGCAAGTATAGTTTAATTTAATTGTTGATCTTCCATCACAATTATTTACCATACCTAACTTCGAACAGTAGATAAATATGCAAGTATAGTTTAATTTAATTGTTGATCTTCCAAGTTATTGGCTACCAATATTTTCTACAGATGTTTAACGTATCACTAAAATTTCAGGCTAAACTTCTGTGCGTTCTTCCGTTTGAAAACATATAACAAATGTTTGCAATTAATTATATGAATACTTGTAAATACAAAAAATAATAATGTTTAGTATGTAGAGACAGATGTAGCAAGAACCATTAATAAGGTAATTCATGTTATTAAAATTGATACTCCCAAGTTTAAAAAGGAAGTGAGAAAATACTAACATAAACTACCCCCTTTCTTGTAAACGCCCCCTCCCCCCAGTGGCACAACAGTTTGTTTGTATTAAACTAACTGCTTTCTTGTAAACGCTTCCCAGTGGCGCAACGGTTTGTTTCTATTAAACTAACTTCTTTCTTGTAAACGTCTCTCAGTGGCACAACGGTTTGTTTGTTTGTAATTAAGCGCAAATCTACACAATGGACTACCTGTGATCTGCCCACCATGAGTATCGAAACCAGATTTCTAACGTTGTAAGTCAGCAGACATGCCGCTGTGCCACTGGAGGGGGGGGGGCGTTTTAATAGAAACAAAACTTTTCAGAATGATTTTTCGGGAAAGGGACTACGGATGAAAAGCATAGCTTTTGAAAGTAATTTTCTTTTTTTTTGGATCGATTTTATTCATTTTCTCAATGCTTCTGCACAATCTGTAGTGCTCTAAATGTAGCCGTTATTTTCAATTGAGGTTTTAAAAAGTGTTGATATACTGTAGGGGAATGATATATACTCGACTACAAAGATTTTCTGGCTTTCGTTCACATATAGTATGGCAGAGAAAAAAGATCAAGAAATTTAATTTCATTTTAAAATTCGATAGAAACAGCACATGGTAGTTAGCAAAAATGGCAAAAGTAGGCACTCACGTAAAATTTATAAACTGATTAAACTCTCGACTGATTCAAAGAAATAAAAAAATCGTAAGAATTTAAAAACAAAAGCTTAACTAACAAATTGAAAATAATTAGCTCATCATAATATAGAGTGTGCAGGACAGAAATTGTGGGGTTGGACGTGGCCTTGGCTACATTTAGAAAATCCAAGATTTGCGAAGTTTCGTTGAACAGGCTTTCTGTTATATTGATGTTATAACTATGACAGCCAGTTAAGCTTTCTGGTTGAGAATCGACGCCTATTTGGCAGATGTTGTCGACTGATTTTCATTCCTCTGGTCAACAGCTCTAAGTTAGAAATGGCTATACGTGAACCTTGGGGGTTTCTGACCTGACCGCATAGTCCATATGTCGCATGATGTTCCGTCCAGGTTAAAAACATGACACCAAAACCAGAAATTATGTTCCACGAGTATCTCGCATTAAATATACACATTAGACACCTACCCACCACCAGAGGGTGTTTATAACAAATAATTACAACATGGAGTATTTATCTTTCTACTTCTGCAACTAGGGATTTTGAAATTTTATTACCTTACCCTAAAAATGTATAGAGTTGACACCAGGGGTACTAGAAGAGCTGTATGTTTCTTGAATATAGAATATTAATCACTTTATGAGTTCTTCTGAAGTTCTGTCTGTGAATGCCATTTATAAAGTTTCTAACACTTAATCCCTAGATTGTGCAGGATGTTAATTTTCATTCCAATAAGTTTTATACTAAAGGTAGACTAGCATATCTTTGCTTACTTAATATGTAAATTATATTAAAAATAAACAAAAGGGTAGGTAGCTAGTTAACAATCCCAACCGCCAACTAGTCTGACCGAATATTAGGACTTGGACGTCACTCTTAAAGCCCATTTAAAGCCTCAAGGTGCTGAGAACGTTTATTATCATTATTATTTTATACGGTTTGTTTGTTTGTTTTTGAATTTCGCGCAAAGCTACACGAGGGCTATCTGCGCTAGCCGTCCCTAATTTAGCAGTGTAAGACTAGAGGGAAGGCAGCTAGTCATCACCACCCACCGCCAACTCTTGGGCTACTCCTTTACCAACGAATAGTGGGATTGACCGTCACATTATAACGCCCCCACGGTTTGGTGGAACGGGGATTCGAACCCGCGACCTTCAGATTGCGAGTCGAGCGCTCTAACCACCTGGTCATGCCAGGCCACTAAAAAGTGGAGAAACAAGGTAGGAATGGGCATGGTGTAATAAAACTTCCTCTGTAAAACCTCAAGATGGCGTGTCCAACATCTATAGTGCACAATGTCATTTGGGTGATGTAGTGTGACTTGTGGCTGTGTGCATATACTAAGCTTTAATTAAGTACTTCATCTAATTCAGACAGTAACTAGAATTTAATGTAGGTAAAACTGGTAATGCAGGTTGGCACTTATGAAAGTAACACAGATATTATTCATGTAAAGTATACCACCAGGTGAACTGAGTACAAATAAAGTTTCAATTTATTTTCATCTGAATCGAAGGCTTGTTTGACTGAATGAGTACAGTTCAACTTAAAGTTTCCATTACTAAAGTACACATTTTTTGGAAGAATACAGTAAAAAATGATACAATAAGAGAATTCAAAGAGAATTATTTACACTTGTGAGAAGAAAATAGACATGTTTTATCTAAATGAAGTCTTAACATATATAACACACAATATAAGGACAACAAGTAATCTAATGGTCCATCCAGATCATCCTCTCCACTAAATTTTAAAATAAAAAATAAAACACTCAAAGCCAGTCCTTATTATTCAAATATTTATCAAGCCATGCCTTAAACTCCCTTAAATTAACTCCATCCACCACACCTGAAGATAACCCATTCCAAAGGCCAACCACCCTGTTATAAAAATAAAGCTGTCTTGGCTGAAGATAGCTCCTACCTGCCAAAGTTTAAACTTGGTAGAACTATTCTCACCATTAAATACAAAAAAGAAGATGTATCAACACTATCAATTCCCTTAACATTTTGAAACATCTCAATCTGATCCACTCTAACTCTTCTTTTTTTTAAGAGAAAATTTCAGGTGTTAACCTATCCTCATATGATAATCTTTCCGTGGAAAGGTACTTTCTAAGATTAAAAAAAAAGACCATTATTAAAATTCAACAAACACAATAAATTATGGAAAAATATCTTATACTCATCTACATAATTTCAAATAATAAACTGGAATTTCATAACTAAATGCATTAAAGTTCAACTTAGTGAAAGAAGAACAAAATTTATTTACTGTTACCTATATATATATATTTACTGATTGGTCACAAGTAAATAGGCACCTAATTGTTCGTCATTTAACTGATTTATGCTAAC
>NW_013667002.1:218801-238823 GCF_000517525.1 Limulus polyphemus | reverse complement strand
AATTAAATTATAAATTTATCAATTCATGTGAATATGGCTGAAAATTTTCATTTTTTTCTGAAAAGGTGGTGTCTATTTACTTCTGACCACGTTGTGTACTCGAAATAGTGTGATTTGATCGTTACTCTTAAAATTCATCTTTGGTTCCAAAGTGCTCAGCGCGATTTTACGGCACCAGGACGCGAATTACGTATTTCTTACGGCAACAGGACGCGAATTACGTACTCTCTTATCTACACCCGCTTCAACATATTCGAAACCTTTAATAGGTAAAATAAACTGTATTATCAGGCTAACCTCTTAACATACTTACTTTTACAAACTCGTGAATGAGCTCTTCTTCAGGAGAAAAATAATTTTTGAATGATACAACAGTAGATATCACTTTGAGTATAGTTATATATCTTTGAATTATACAAGAGTAGATATCACTTTGAGTATAGTTATATATCTTTGAATGATACAACAGTAGATATAACTTTGAGTATAGGTATATATTTTTGAATGATATAACAGTAGATAGAGCCTTAAGTATAGTTTTATTTTTTAAATGATAAAACAGTAGATATAACCTTGAGTATAGTTTTATTTTTTAAATGATAAAACAGTAGATATAACCTTGAGTATAGTTTTATTTTGAAATCATACAACAGTAGATATAACCTTTAGTATAGTTTTATTTTTGAATGATACAACAGTAGATAGAGCCTTAAGTATAGTTTTATTTTTTAAATGATAAAACAGTAGATATAACCTTGAGTATAGTTTTATTTTTTAAATGATAAAACAGTAGATATAACCTTGAGTATAGTTTTATTTTTTAAATGATAAAACAGTAGATATAACCTTGAGTATAGTTTTATTTTGAAATCATACAACAGTAGATATAACCTTTAGTATAGTTTTATTTTTGAATGATACAACAGTAGATATAACCTTGAGTTTAGTTTTATTTTTGAATAATACAACAGTAGATATAACCCTCAGTATAGTTTTATTTTTTGAATGATACAGCAGTAGATATAACCTTGAGTTTAGTTTTATTTTTGAATAATACAACAGTAGATATAACCCTCAGTATAGTTTTATTTTTTGAATGATACAGCAGTAGATATAACCTTGAGTTTATTTTTATTTTTGAATGATATAACAGTAGATATAACCTTTAGTATAGTTTTATTTTTGAATGATACAACATTAGATATAACCTTGAGTATAGTTTTATTTTTGAATGATACAACAGTAGATACATCCTTGAGTTTATTTTTATTTTTGAATGATATAACAGTAGATATAGCTTTGAGTATTGTTATATTTTGTGAATGATACAACTGTAGATATAACCTTGGGTTTATTTTTATTTTTGAATGATACAACAGTAGATATAACTTTGAGTATAGCATTATTTTTTGAATGATACAACAGTAGATATAACCTTGAGTATAGCATTATTTTTTGAATGATACAACAGTAGATATAACCTTGAGTATAGTTTTATTTTTTGAATGATACAACAGTAGATATAACCTTGAGTATAGTTTTATTTTTTGAATGATACAACAGTAGATATAACATTGAGTATAGTTTTATTGAGTTATTCCCATACCAAGCTGTATAATGGGTTACCTAGTTGTACACACAGCAAAGCTCCAACGTAGAATTTTAGCGTGATAAACCCTCAAGCTTACCGCTGGGCTTCAGGAAGAATACAGATCAATCATTACTTTTTTTTAGAAGTAGATGTACGAAAATCCAAGAAAGATAATAAACAACAAAACATGAAAACGAATCGTTATAACGACAGTATTTCAACGAAAAAAGTGACGTTTATAAATTATATGAACCACAAAAACAAGAAAGTCATAAAAGCCGGAAAGTAAGGTTAGCGTGCCTTGTTACAACGTTTATTGTGTGATGATACAACAGTCCCTCTTTCTCTAGCTTTTGACCAGTCGGTTGTGAAACGTAGCAGGTAAGAAGAAAGTCTGAGAAATGGCAATTACTCGAAACGTTATTCGATAAACGTTTAGGATAAGACGAAATTCATACGACATCTTACTCTCTTGTACGTGCGTACCTATATAATCTATAAAAAAATCTGGATGTTTTTTGCTCTTTAATACAAGTACAGCGAATAAATAAATGTCCATTTTAGTATGGTAGCGTAAGAAGCAGAGACTACAGTTTTGTTTGTTTGGAGTTCAGTTACAAAATGGGCTATATGTGTTCTGCCCACCACGGGTATCGAACCCGGTTTCTAGCGTTGTAAGTCCGCAGACATACCGCTGTGCCCAAGGCGTATTAGGATTGTGATCAAAGGCCAAGAGCGGCCCAGTGGTTAGCGTGCTGGAATACGGATCTAAGGTTTCGTGGCTCGTGTCCCGTTGCCATAAATAAATCAAAAAGTAAGAAGCCGCGCTCCGCCCTTTGGAACCGTAGATGTGTTATAATGGTGATGGTAAAATATCGACCAGCTTTGTCCGAAATTTAGCGAAACAAAACGTTAAAAATTCGAGTTAATGATACAAACTTTCAACATTGGCTAATTTAAAAGGCGGCGAAGAAAGCAAGAAAAACTAACTCTTGGAATCAGCATTTTAAAACAGCCTAACGTAATCTTAAAGTTTTCAAAAATGCCTTGCGAAAAAAAGTCTAATATGCACAGCATATGCAGAAACGATAACAAATCAAATTTCTTGTCCCTTGGTAGACAATATCGGGTAATAATGTATATGACGTCTCGTCAAGCTTATCTCAAGTTAATAAGCTCGTTTACCATTATCATTAGAATGCGCAAAAAAAATAATAAAACACACATCTGCCTGTTGCTACGGGTTAGCCTTGTTTTGCATCAGAAAGTACTGAAAATTGAAATATAAAAGCAACAAAGAATTCTAATTGTACGAGGATTTTTTGATGAAAAAAAAGAAAGAAAGGATTTACACGTCTCTGTGAAACTCGCTAAAATAGTGGCGCCTTTTAGAAATACGTGAAACGTTTTCTATTCATATGTTTGTCATAGAGCTACACAGCTGTCCCTAATTTTAAACTGATAGTTCAGAGGAAATGAAAATAGTAAACTGATCCCATCTCCAAATCTATTCAAACACAGGGATTTGCTTGTTACTCTTATAACACATACCCGCGATCCCAAGAAACAGGCCGCGAACCATGAATCCTCCTATTGAAAGTCCGAGGACGCTTATCACTAAGCCACACCTGGGCCATAAATGGAATTAAATCTTTTGTTTGTTTGAAGGTAAGCACAAAGCTACACTACGGGCTATCTGTGCTCTGTCCACCACAGGTATCGAAACCCAGTTTCTAGCGTTGTAAGTCCGCAGATATACCGCTGTGCGACTGGGGTCTTATATATTTATGATTGTATGTGACTGTGGTCCTCACTACGTTATGAAGTATAACATAAAGTTTTATGATGGCGAATTCATAAATATGTTTACAGACTTGAACACAAATCTAAACTTGTAACATGTTTTGACGCTATTTGATGGCACTCCAGCACTTTACAAATTTACAAGTAATGGTTTAAAAATTTCGAAAATATGTTTTATGCATATATAAATTGTAAATTAAATGCTTGCAAATTATTTCGACTTTGATAAAATCGCTAAGGCTTTTTTAGAGTCCATCACTTTCTTAATTTCGACATACGTCTTGATACCCCTTAAAATATTCAATTTACACAGCGTTTGATAAGCTGTTTGAGTATTCCTACGCTCAACTCTCTACATTCCGTTTCACTATACAAAATACTATCTATGTGTATAAATGTCTGAAAATTTTCCAATCAGAATCTAGCACAACACAATGGTTGTTTGAACACACACACACACACACACAAAATAGTAATAATTTTCGACAAGATAACAAGTCACTTTAATTGCCCTCTTATTATAGAAGTATTTCGTGAGTTCGATCATTGACATGGCTGTTAATTAACACGAACTATAGACACATGGACAGGTGATTACTGTGTGTAGCTATTGTTGAATAGCCCCAGTAGAGAACCCGGTATGCAGTTACACATCATTTCATTATTAAGCTTAACATGGTCGATAAACTTAGGGCAACCAAATACCACTAGGTGGATCTTGGTTGCTAAAAATTTTGAAAGCATGTTTTGTCTGTAAACTGTAATTCAGCATGAAATGTCAACAGAAGAGAGTGGTAAGTTAAACAGTTGGTAGTTACAATCATCTTAAACCAATATACTTGAAGTTTAAGCCTAATACTTAACCAAACATTAGAATTACAGCTTTTGTTTTGAAAACTGCTTGTGAACTAAATAGAACAAACACCATCCCTGTTTATGTATTCATCTATGTATAAACTTACGCATTTCTGTTTAAAAAAAACCAAATACATTATTCCGTAGTTTCTTAGTATCTTGATTTGTTTGTTTGTATTTAAGCACAAAGCTAAACGATGGGCTATCTGTGCTCTGCCCGCCACGGGTATCGAAACCCATTTTCTAGCGAAATAAGTCTGCAGACATACCGCTGAACAGAGATTTTTTTCCCCTGAATAAAATAATGTTTAATATTATTCTAATTTTACAAGATTTAATAAAAGATTATCGAACTAAGGGTTATTTTATAACAAAAAATGATACTACTATAAATAAATGAACATATTGAAGTGTTATTCACAAAGCAAGCATAAGTTCCAAGATTCAGTTAGTATATTTTCTTACGTTGCTATCACATCTCTTTAGTGAAACAATAATTAATTATGAAAAAAAGCGTATGTCTTAGTGCAAAGCTACAGAATTGCCTATCTGAGCTCTGCCCATCATGGGAAAACGAACCCCAGATTTTAGCGTTGTAACTCCGTTAAATTTCCGCTGACCCACTAAAGGATGAATAAAAATAACACATAAGCAACTATAGAAATGCTAATAGTTACTCATAAAACACGTTTAATTATATACCAGGTTTACTACGGATTTCAATGCTAGGAACCAGGTTTCGATATCCGTGGTGGGCAGAGCACAGATAGTCTATTGTGTAGCTTTGTGCTTAACAACAAACAAACAAACAATACTGCTGATTTTGTTGATTAAAGGTGTTCAAAAAGGTACAACTTGAAACAAATTTTAGGCGATAACATCAGGCTTGCTGATAGCTGTTGGTTAATGTAATACTTTATAGAATACTTTGTATGCAGTTGTTCATATAAGTGAATAAGCCTTAAAAATACTTATGTTAGTTGGTAATTGAATATTTTTGATATGCTAACTTAAAGGGAATTCAGATAAGGAAACATTCAGATAGTTTAATCAGTCAGTCAAAAGTCGTATAATCAACCCTTATGATGACTCCTTTGTAAGATATATAATTAAGACGTAATAATAAGTAAGGTAAAAATAGAAGTTTATAATTAAGACGTGATAATAAGCAAGGTAAAAAATAGGTGTATGAATGAAGGCAAGCTACATGTTTGCGATGTGTTGTTTTTGGCTTGTTACCATGGCAAACCTTAATGGTGTTATTAAGCATACAGAGTGTATGACGAAAGTAATACATGCGTAAAGCAGGAACAACAAAATCGAGACGTGAAATAATGTATTTTAGTTCAGTATAATTCCTTACCAAATGGCAAATTCCCTTGATATCGACCTAGTTGTGCTAATGAGGTCTGCTTTAAGTTGAAACTACAGTCTTCAGTTGGTGTAAGCATTGGTACTGTGTACTCATTTTAGATAACGTGTTCGTTACACTAGCAGAAAGGCTTTTGATAAACCTGATTCTAATCTTAGCTTCATAACTGCACGGCACCTAAAACGTTTTTTTTTGTGATAGAAGACTTTTTGAATTAGTCGTATTAACAAAATCATTACAAACCGAATTTAGCTATTTTTATAGTTCTAACACTAATTGATGTGGCTGAACTGATACTGATTAAAAATGTAAGACAACAGTGAATAAATGTAATGTAATATTATTACAATTTGATGCAAAAAGATGAAATAAGGTTATATTATAAGATCAGGGAGTCTATAGACTTAAAACGTTAAATTTCGGGGTTCGATTCCCCGCGATGGATACAGGAGATAGTCCAATACGGCTTTACTCTAAAACAAACAATAAGACCAATGAAAAAATAAGGTTGTGTTTTAAGACCAGAGAAAAATAAATTATTTTGTTTTATCAATAATTTTAGACAGAGTAGCGACGGTTTTTTTTGTACTGTATTATCTGCAAATATATTAGTTTGTGTTAACCAGTTATTACTTTATGGAGATGTTAACCTCTGTCTCTAATTTCAATCACCACCACCAGTGATCTCCATTTTTTGTACCCAAATTATTTCAATCCCTTATCCGAACAGCTAACCCTTGACCTCTAGTATTTTGTACCCAAAATTATTTCAATCCATTATCTTGACCTCTAGTTTTGTATTTCAATTTACACAAATGATTTATATTTTTTCAAACAATAAATTCTTCACCCTCAGTTTGTTGTATACAAAATAAATTCACTCCTTTATCTAACAGTTGACCCTTCACCCCCCCTTATTTTGTATCTTAAATTATTTAAATCCTTTATTGAACAATTCACTCCTGATCTCCAGTTTTTTACCAGTGGGTGATGATGCTTAGCTGCCTTCCCTCTAGTCTTTTACTGCTAAATCAGGAATGGCTAGCGCAAATAGCCTTCGTGTAGTTTTGCGCGAAATTCATAACAAACCAACAAACGATCCTACAGTTGTGCACAACGTAGACAGTCCATTGTGTAGCTTCACTTAAAAAAGCCAACATTTCTTCTTTACTATGCCAGCGATGTCTCCACCGACTTGATCAATAACCAGTATAAAAAATATGCTATTAACTATACGTATAATAGGGAATCAGGACAATTAGAGCACAAAAATATCAATACATATTGATAAATAACTACAGGCTAGAAAACTTTCCGAAAAATATCAAAATACAGTCTTTATTTTATTCAAGGATTCGCTGATAAAAAGGTTATACCTTGAGTTTGGTTATTACAATAATTAACTAAGGTTGTTGTATGCGAAAACACTGAGCCCAGGATGTTTTTCATAATTACGTAGATTCGAGGGAAGAGTAGTCCCCAGTATTGCAACAGCATCAACAAAGGTTACACTAAGGAAAATTTGACGTGTCCTGTGGTTTTACGACTTTTCTTATAGGTTGTAAGTTGTTGATTTTCGAACTTTAAGAAATGACTTCTCTATATAAACTCTTTAGGAATGAGTGGTTTGAGGTGTTTTGTGTTTATGAGTATTTAAAGGTTAAAACGTACTATCGATAAAGTTTCTACGTTATGAGAAAATTGAGTGAATGAGTGGTTTGAGGTGTTTTGTGTTTATAAGTATTTGAAGGTTAAAACGTACTATCGATAAAGTTTCTGCGTTATGAGAAAAATGAGTGAATGAGTGGTTTGGGGTTTTTTTTTGTGTGTTTATGAGTATTTGAAGGTTAAAACGCACTATCGATAAAGCTTCTACGTTATGAGAAAATGAGTGAATGAGTGGTTTGAGGTTTTTTTTGTGTTTATGAGTATTTGAAGGTTAAAACGTACTATCGATAAAGCTTCTACGTTATGAGAAAATGAATGAATGAATGGTTTGAGGTGTTTTGTGTTTATGAGTATATGAAGGTTAAAACGTAGTATCGATAAAGCTTCTACGTTATGAGAAAATGAGTGAATGAGTGGTTTGAGGTGTTTTGTGTTTATGAGTATTTGAAGGTTAAAACGTACTATCGATAAAGTCTCTTCGTTATGAGAAAATGAGTGTTAACTTACACAAAAGGGCTGGGCGTGGCCATGTGGTTAGCTTACCGAACTGTGAATTCGGAATTCCTTGGTTAGCGCTCTGTTGCCACCAAATCACACTTTGAGGCCGGGAACATTTTGTTTATAAAAGTAACGGTTAAAGCTCACTATTGAACTAGAGTAACACAAGAGTTGTTGGTAGGTGCTGTTTATTAGCTGCTTTCTCTGTTGAAAATTAGTCCTTGTATTGTACTCCGCGAATATTCAAACTCACTATTCAATTAGAGTAACACAAGAGTTGTTGGTAGGTGCTGTTTATTAGCTGCTTTCTCTGTTGAAAATTAGTCCTTGTATTGTACTCCGCGAATATTCAAACTCACTATTCAATTAGAGTAACACAAGAGTTGGTGGTAGGTGCTGTTTATTAGCTGCTTTCTCTGTTGAAAATTAGTCCTTGTATTGTACTCCGCGAATATTCAAACTCACTATTCAATTAGAGTAACACAAGAGTTGTTGGTAGGTGCTGTTTATTAGCTGCTTTCCCTCAGTTGAAAATTAGTCCTTGTATTGTACTCCGCGAATATTCAAAGCAAACTTACATAAATTCATGAAAGATAAACGTTGTAAATGATGATATAACCAGCTTTTGTCCTAAATTTAAGTTGTATTTTACACTTCTGTCAATAAATATGTATGTGAAACACGGATACAGGTGGCATTACTTTTCTCCAGTTTAGCTGCTTTAATCAAGACAGAAATACTGTTTTATTTATCGTAGGATTTATACTCACATTTCAAAGAGGTAATAGATTCTCAGTTAAATATTTCTTGTTATATGTTCACCAAGAGAAAGTACTTTTTCCTTCATTGCATGACTTACATTTATACTTCAAAGATAATGTAGCCTCTGGTATATATTTCTTTTCACGTTTTTAAATATAGAAATTGCAAGACGTAGCTATGCCCGTTAGCTTACTTACACAAATATTACTTGCAGTGTATTTTTTTATCTTTAATATATCTGATATACCAGAAAATAATAAATATATAATCCATTGAAATATTAGTTGGATACACATCGCAAGAACTGACACGAAAAACTTGTGAGAAACATAAAATGAGACACAATGCAGGTTGTCAAGATAAATAAATTGTATGCATTCAAAGTTGATAGAAGCAAGTTCCATTTGAAGTGCATGGCCAGGTGGTTAGGGCGCTCGACTTGCAATCTGCGGGTCGCTGGTTCGAATCCCCATCCCACCAAACATGCTCGCCTTTTCAGTCGTGGGGACGTTATAATGTGACGGTCAATCCCACTATTCGTTGGTAAAAGAGTAGCCCAAGAGTTGGCGGAGTTAGCTACCTTCCCTCTAGTCTTATACTGCTAAATTAGGGATGGCTAGCGCAGATGGCTCTCGAGAACTTTACGCGAAATTCAAAACAAACAAACAAACCATTTGAAGTACATTCGTTTGTGGCCTGCAATCAACGCAAGACACAGCAAAGAAAGTGTTTCCTGTAAGTATTTTGTAATAAAAAAAGAACATGTCAAAGTTTTACGATGAAAGATTTAAGTAAAACAATAGAAAAATTGACATTTCATAAACAACAAAAAACCGTGTGACGCGAAGTAATTATGACAAGGAAGTAGCATGTGACACAAAGGAAACTGTAGCATGAAAGTAACGTGCAGAAGAAAGTAGTTATATGAAACAAGATAAATCTGACCTAAGTTAACAGAGGAAATATAATGTATTATAATGATATATCTAACACAAAGCCAACCGCGATAAGCAAAATCTTGTAACGTGTAGCAAACTGTGATACAGCAGTAGCATATGACAAAATAATCATGACTAGGAAGTCGCATGTGACACAAAGGAAGTATGGCAAGCAAACAAATAGTCTTTTTAGATTACCAAACATTATAGAAAACAAGACATAAACTTTAACTTTCCTTCCAGATTTAACATCAGAGGAAACGATGTAGATATGCCTGATGATGTATTATTGGGCAGAAATACTTCTTTTATTGTATTATCAATCTGTTTCTTATTTTGATCACTCACAGCAGAAATATTATTCGTTTCTTACTAACAAGGAAACAATTACGGTTGGACTGTAGATCGCGGAAAATCCTAAGCATCATTGGACAATCCAGTTGCTCGTTTCGTATAGACATTGTTTCTTTGGAAGTTTGTTGAAGGAGCTATTCACCTCTGATAAGTCGATACTATTGCCTCAAAAGTTCCAAATATAAAATTTTCAAGAAAGAATTTGAATTTTTAAATATGGACGGCACCTGTATGAGGACATAGGCAAAATGGTTAATAAAAAGACATTTAGGATTTTGAACTACTGATCAGAAGGAAACCAATCAGCAGCAGTTCGCTGCCACAAGAGTTTTGTTGGACTATTTGAACCGAATAACGGGATCGTATTTTAACTTTTATAACGCTCCCTAGGGACTCGGCTGTAAGTTTGAAGGATTATAACGCTAAAATATAGGTTTCCATACTCGCCATTGGCAGAGGATAGAGAGCTTTTGTGTTTCTTTATGTTTCACGACAAATATTTTTATAACATGCAAAAATGTGAACGCGCAGATCGGGTTTAGCGGCATCACATCTCGAACGTTGGTCATACAGGTACGCAGCCCTGCACGCTGATTTCAACATTTATTTATCACGTCAATTATATTTTATTCTATTAAGAGTATTAAGTATACATTGAATTATCACTTAAAATGGTTTCATTCGTATTTATCATATTACGTTGGGGATACGAAAAGTGTTTTTCAATACTCGCAGTGCTCTGAAACCTGATAAACCAACACGATTGTAATAAAAACCGCCTTCTGATATAGAGACAATTTTAATTGTTTACTTAATATTTATTGGTGAACGTTATTTGATTTACGATTGTAAAATTGTTGATGCCTAAGAATTACACATGCTTAATATGTTTTAATTATTTCTTTCACATTACAGAACAGTCTGTTTAATGGCGAAACGATAGGTTATGTTCTTAGGCTTGCGAATGATGGATGATTTTTGTTTCGTTTTTTTTTCCATCAAAATGAGATGTAGCAGATATTTAATGAATATTAACAATTCGAAGACATTCATAGTAATGTGTTCGTAATTAATTACACACACATTCTAAAACTAAGATATGGTACAATAATCAAAACGTATGTAAATCACAAGTTTTAGTTCAGCAGTCTGGAATGGCCTGGTGGTTAGGGCACTCGAGTTGTAATCTGCTGGTCGAGGGTTCGAATCCCCATCACTGAACATGTTCGCCCTTTCAGTCGTGGGGGAGTTATAATGTAACGGTCAATCCCGCTATTCGTTGGTAAAAGAGTAGCCCAAGAGTTGGCAGTGGGTGGTGTTAACTAGCTGCATTCTCCCTAGTCTATCACTGCTAAATTAGGGACAGCTAGCGTAAATAGCCCTTGAGTAGCTTTGCACGAAATTCAAACAAACATACAAACAATTAAGATCAGTTCGTCAGTTTAAAACGAAATGCTTTCAGTCACCTGAAATTTTCACAGCTCTTGGATATTTTCTCGTATGAAAATGAAAACGGGCTTTTCAAGTGATTCCTATTAAAGTTTTCACAGGTACGTTATGTTGTAACATTTTGAACTGGATTTACGTGAAATATGGGAAGAGTAACAATCCGTTATTAATTGATTTGTCGTGCACGACATGATGTGGTCTCTGTGTAAGAACGATTATATTGTAAGACGCGACTATGTTTTGGTAAAATATTATTTTATATCTTTATGACAGAAATTATTAGTTCTTCAGCAACAAACGGAGAACATTGAAATATATTTTATCGACGAAATGTCAACTTATTCCAGCTGCTACGAATAACCGATTCCTGCTTCCTTTTTTTTTCTTTCTTTTTCAAAACACTCCAAAATATTGACATACTGTTGTGGCAAGCGAAATGACTTATATTCCTGTCTATGTATGGTTGACATACTGTTGTGGGAAGCGAAATGACTAATATTCCTGTCTATGTATGGTTGACATACTGTTGTGGGAAGCGAAATGACTAATATTCCTGTCTATGTATGATTGGCATACTGTTGTGGCAGATGATATGACTAATATTCCTGTCTATGTATGGTTGACATACTCTTGTGGCCAAGCGACATGACTAATATTCCTGTCCGTACATGATATTTCTACCGCTGTCTCTTATGCTAAAGTGTTAAACTTTTGAGAACCTAACTCTTTTCGTTTTTGTTCACATCCAGGATACTATGGCTTGAGTTGGGGGGGGGGATATAGACTGCTGCAATTTAACACAACATGATCGTTTTGCTCTTATGATACAAAACTACAACATTTCGTTACAATGATCTATGAACTGTATTGTCGAAGAGGCCGTCATAAATTAAAGTAAAACTGAGTGAATATTTACTGCTTTAAATTTGATCAACGTAAAACATATTCATATAGCTGTTTTCTCTGACACAAAATAGCATAACGTGAGTTTTACACAACCCATAGAGCTGTTTGGTTAATCACACACCACATTGTTACCACGTGTATTTAAAATCAGCGATGGTTGAGTTGTAATTTTATGAACTTATAACGCTAATACGAGGTTCGATTCTCCGCGCTGGAAAACACATATAGCCCATTGTGTAGTTTCACGCTAAAGCCAACCATTTATGTAAACATGTTACAGATAACTACAATCCATTTTGTTAAGATTATAATAAATACTTTAACCACAAGTTTTTAGTGGGAAAATTATTCAGCCAAGTCTAGCTTAATTGTTATATACTAGTTTTTAAATAAGTTGCTCGCCCAGAATTGGGTCCTTAGAGAGTTTTTGTTGGTTGAAAGACGATTTTGTTTGCAAGTATTTCGATATTTTGACATAGAATAAGGGTTGCAACTACGTTGAAATATTCTATTTCTACTTTCTGTTTGTATTGCTAAAAGTTTTCTCATAGAAGACAAATGTGTAACTAAAGTGACTGTCACTTTATTTTTCAGTTCTCTGAAAGGCATATTCGTCTGGACTTTTCTTTCATTCTAAGTTTAAGTTGAGGTACTATATATAATTTAATGCCTGTAACTTTAAAACAAACAGGTCTTTTATGTATTTGGGAATCATGCAAGATAATGCTGAATGTTAAAAAACAACAACAAAAGTCACAAATTATTATCAAGAACGAAGAATGATATCGCTAGCCATAAAGGCAAATTAATTCAAACCTAACTTAACTTATACATTAATTAAAGAGTTTTAATTCAAACCTAACTTAACTTACACATTAATTAAAGAGTTTGATTGAAACCTAACTTAACTTACACATTAATTAAAGAGTTTTGATTCAAACCTAACTTAACTTACACATTCATTGAAGAGTTTTGATTCAAACTTAACTTAACTTACATATTAATTAAAGAGTTTTGATTCAAACCTAACTTAACTTACACATTAATTAAATAGTTTTGGCGATTATATTTGTTTTTGCGCTTTCGATTGATGCATTTAAGTTGTCTAGTATATTTAGAAGACGCCTTGTTTAAAATTTTGTAGATCTAAGAAACAAGACAAACAGTAGAGAAAAGAAATCGCCAAAGGGCTAAAAATGTGACTATTGTTATTACGATTTTTCATTTTGTGTAAGAAAATTAGTTTTCTTCGAGAAAAAGTTCTTATATATTCCTGCGTATATGAAAACGTAAAGAAAAATGAAAGTGCCATTAGAAACAGCAAAACAAAATGGGGCTACAATTTAATAGATTGTTTTATTTCTATTTCAGATACTCACACAAAACTTCACTTTGTCGTCCCTAATTTTGAATTGATAGACTAGAGAAGGGATTCTCAAACTGTGGTACGCGTACCACTGGTGGTAATTGGAGTTAATGTCGGTGGTACACGACAAAAATAATATAAAAAAGTCCTATTTGAGCTTCCCACGTAAATATAGTTTAGTTTATCGTGGCAGCTATTTCGATTTAAAACTTAGGCCAAATTAACTTTAAATATAAATTTCGATCAAAGGTCGAAAGTACTCGGGGGTGTTCAGAAACATTATCTCTTCACCCCGCTCATGCACTATAAATAAATATAATGATAATAAAATAAAATAAATCATGGTGGATTTACCTGCACAGACTCACCAGTATTTTCTTCCCTTAAAATTGACAACAATGGTACCACATATTCTTTAAGCGTGCCAGAAAAACGATCCTTCGTATTAATATGTGACTGTTACAAATATGAATTTTTGTTATCACGTTTTTTTCTTTTAATTAGGCCTGGTTTTGTAATTTTAAAACATTAAACAGAAAGTGGGTACGCGAGCCTGAAACGTTTGAGAACCACTGGACTAGAGGATTGGTTTGTTTTGAATTTCGCACAAAGCTACACGAGAGCCACCTGCGCTAGACGTCCCTAATTTAGCAATGTAAGACTACAGGGAAGGCAGCTAGTCATCACCACCCACCGCCAACTCTTGGGCTACTCTTTTACCAACGAATAGTGGGATTGACCGCCACTTTATAACGCCCACACGACTGAAAGGGCGAGCATGTTTGGTGAAGGGAATTCGAATCCGCGACCCGCACATTGCGAGTCGAGTGCCCTAACCACCTGGCCATGCCGGGCCAGGACTAGAGGGAAGGTAGCTACTTAAGAGCACTTACCGTAAATTCTTGTTTTACTCTTTATCTGATCAAATAGTGGGGGTTTTCCATCACTTTAATAGCACATTCACGTAGAGCACGTTTCTGAGGCAGCGGGACACGAACGGGGAACAATTGGATCAAAGTCCTGGCACAGTTATTTAACTCTACAGATTCAGCGACGCTTTTTTCAGAATTTTTTGGAAACAGATCTAGGGACTTGAGCTTGAAAATCCTAAAATATTTTATGTCCCGAAAATTTTATAACTCTTACCATTTAGTTAAGATTTCTCTCTTTAATCTGTAGGAATGTTCAGGGCAATTGTTTAATTCCATCAAATATGGAATTACTCATCGTTTCAGTTTAGCCATAAAGTGAGCCCAACAAAATTTCTCAACATATAGCAAACCAATTATTTTACGAACCCCTGAACGTAATTAACTTTTACCAAAACTTTTTGAAGAAACTTAAGAAAGTATTGGAATAATTCCCTCAACAGTCTGCAGATACTTGGAACTAAGTTATAAACCTTTTATTTTGTTTGTTTGTTGCTAAGCCCATAGCTACCCGAAGTTTAGTGTTAAAAGCTCTCAGAAACCGAGACTGAGTGGGAATTAAACATACGACTTTCTTCCTGTAAAGATTTTTAAATCAATTACTCTAGCAGGTTTCGAATGCTGCCGTCTCAGTTTTCACTTTATTATCTAGTAAAAATGGAAACTGCATGACATTGAAATTAAATTAGTGAACACTAAGACTGGCAGGATTCGAGCTCTCAATCCTGATTGCGAAGAATATCATAGGTTTTACAGAGCTATTGCCAGGCAGGATTCGAGCCCTCAATCCTGATTGCGAAGAATATCATAGGTTTTACACTATTGCCAAACAATCTTTCCAAATAACCGATCTTTTGGAAATGAACATATTAGGTAACAATATATTTTATTGAAAACTACTCGTGCAGGAGGCACTTCTCATTTTTCACTTAGCATTTTTTAATCAGCCGTAGATAAGCTCTACAAGCATTTACCTCAAATACGGATAAGCGAGAGCATCTTTCTTCATAATGTGTGCTGCGGAGATGTCTTCCAAGAACCATCGTAATGCGAGCCTGTTGAAATACAACGTTCAGATAAAAAAAATAAAATACTTGTGAGAAACTTTGTCCATTATAATGACTGCACACGTTTGGCTAGAAAACTGGTTCTATTGATTTAGTTTCTGCGAGTGTTGCACATTATTGACGCAGCCAATGATTTTACCTCGTGTCTGCAGTGTATTCCATCTGCTTAACCGTATTCGACTGCTACTCGTTTCATTCATTTTAAGATACAGTTCTGAATGTATTACTTGTATGATAATATGGAGGGCAATGTTTGTGTAATAAAGCTTCGTTCTTTATTGCCAGAGGCTTTAACAACAGATTTGGCGTGCCACAAGCACAACTGGTTATTTAATGTGAGGTTCTTCCTATTTTTTGCTTCTACAGTTTATACAGAGTATGATATCTCTAGGAAATACCGTCCCGATCAAACAGTTTCTCATATTTGATTGGATTAGTATAGATTTATGCCTTTTAACTTAAAGCGCTTTCACGCTGTTTCTAGCGTGTTTACTCTCATACTTTCTGTTTACAGGTGAATGCGTAATAGGCTCTTTGCTAATGAGCACGTTTAAGAATCACTGAAGATTATTTCAAAGAATCACGTGACTTCAATTAAAACACAAGCCTATTACATACGCTCTGCATATCAGACATTTTTAGCGGATAAGACGTAACGAATTGCAATTGATTTGTATTAAACTGAGCATAAAGAGGGCTTTCTGACACAAACTTGTTTCAAGAAAAACTCGTTTTTGCGGAAATATCCGTTTGTGTAATGTATATTTAATGTTTTTCTGTGTTAAAAATAATTATATATATATATATATATTATATGTATTATGAATGAACGCCCTAAAAAGGAAAGTACGTTTGTTAGTATTCAAACTCTTATAAAGATAATTACCTAAAAGGGGGAGGGGGTCGTGGCCCATGGGTTAGCCTTTCGGTTGAAGCAGTTGAAGTTAGATCCAAGATTGTTGTTTGTTTTTGGAATAGCGAACAGGTTCTTGTTTTTTTTTCGTTTTTGGGTTTAAGGAAATATGAACTGCTTCGTTGCTTGTTTTTCAACTACTGAATAACGAAAAATGAACAAAGAACCTGTTTGTTTTACGTTGTTCGATATCCATTTTTTTATTGAATAACGAAAACGAATTGGTTCCTTTGAATAAGGGAACATGAACAACAAACCAGTTTGTTGTCCGTCGTTCATTTTTGTGGTTTTTTTGAATAAAGAAAAACGAACTAGCTCTTTTTTGTTTTTAATTTTTGAATAAGGGAACATGAACAACGAACCAATTTATTTTTCGTGTTTGTTAATCAAAAAATGAGTTACTTCGTTGTTTGTTTTTCAGCAACTGAATAACGAAAAACGAACTAAGAACCAGTTTGTTTTACACTGTTCGTTTTTTTTTTGAATATGAACAATAAACAAGTTTGTTTTCCGTATTTATTTTGTTTTGTTTTGTGAACTTAAAAGAACGAGCTGGTTCTTTAATGGCTTTTCAGTTTTTGAATAAGGAAAAATGGACAACGAACTAGTTTGTTTTTGACAATAACGAAAACGAACTCGTTCCTTTTTCCTTTTTCAATTTTCGAAAAAGGGAACATGAACATGGAACCAATTTGTTTCAGCTTTCAATTCGTTTTTTTTCTTAGTTTTTGAATAAAGGAAAACAAACAACGAACCAGTCTGCTTTTTGTTGTTCGTTTTTAAAATAACGAAAAACAAACTAGTTATTTTTGTGTTTTTAGTTTTGAATAAACAAAAATATACAAGAAACCAGTTCAAACACCGAACAATTTTGTTTTTCGTTGTGCGTTTTTTGAATAACGAAAAACAAACTGGTTCGTTTTTCGTTATTCAGCAGCTAAAAAAGCAAATAAAGAAACAGTTCGTTGTTCAAAAAACTAGCAATGAATAAAAAACTGCTTTGTCGTTCATGTTCCCTTATTTAAAAACAAAAACTGAAAAAAGTAACCAGTTCCTTTTTTAATTATTCAAAAACGAACAACAGAAAACGAAACTGGTATATTTTTTCGTTATTGATTAGTTGGAAAACAAATAACAAAGCAGTTCGTTATTCAAAACACGAAAACGAGCAACGAAAAACGAACTGCTTCGTTGTTCGTGTTATCTTATTTTAAACTTGGTTGATTGATTTTTTGTTTTAGAGCAAAGTCACATTGGGCTATCTGCTGTTTCCACCGCGTGGAATCGAACACCGGAATTTGGCATTGTAAGTCTGTAAACTTACCGCTGTCCCACCTGGGGACATTTAAAAGCTTAAAAAAGAAAAAGGAACTATTTCGTTTTTGATTATTGAAAAAACGAACAACAAATTTGCATCTAAATTCAACTTCCCATCGGATTGTGGATGGAAGGGGTCCGGGCTCGAGACGTGGTGTTGCTATACATACTCCACTGACTGAACAAGACCCTTATAACGACGGGTTTTGCTGGCTGATTTCCTTCTCTCCGGTCAATTATTTCATGACTATAGATGTTTTTACTTTGGGGCTGGGCGTGTCTAGTGGTTAGCGTACCGGGGACGCAATCCGATGATCCATGGTTCGTGTCACGATGCTACAAAAAAAGTGCTTCGCACTTTAGAAACATATGTTCTTTTTAAAACAGAAAGTCAGATCCCATTATTCGAGTATAGTAACCCAAGAGTTGGCGGTGGGTACTGTCGTCTAGCTGCCTTTCCTTTAGTCTATCAAAATTAGGGACGACTACCGTAGATAGGTCTGGTGTAGCTTTGAGTGAACAATCCGAAATATCATAGTGTTACATTAGGAAAGACAACTTGAGGCAACATATTGGTGAAATGTAGGATTTTTTAGTGTTGTATGCTGTAATATGAAGAATATTTTCTCGGTTAGTTTGGGTTATGTTATCCAGTATCAAGTGGCTAGTGAGCCAACCAAAACGCAGGTTATGATTTATATGTAATATACATTATGTTTTTTGTTTGGAAACCTTAATTGGAAATGATGAGAAGAAGATGGATATACTCATTGCTAACATACATGTTTTTGGGAACAAGCTATTAGTATAAAACCGTAATTAGTTACTTTGGATAGCTTCAGTTTGAACATGCTGGATTCATAACAACCTGCCAAGATTACATTCTAAACAATAAGTCATGGTTTTTATTTACTTCTCCACTTCAACGGTTTCATTATAATTATATATAAATATGGACAGTAGTTTGAAAAGGATCTACAATCGCTTGACTATTAAAGTTAACCGAATTTATGCAGAAAAGAACGAAGAAGACAGAGACCTGTAAGCCTTCTTTCATCGACCATTACCTAACAACGTCGCTCATTTTTTTTTTTTTTCTTGTATAATGGTCATAAGGCTTAAATTACATGTATTCCGATATAGAACCCAAGTTTCATGGTATGGAATGTGAAATTTTTCCCATACTTTGGAATGAATGATATAAGCCAGTGCTGGTGGAATAAAATAGTAAGTGAATACCTGTTACAGTTAAGTGACTAGTCACTTTTGTAGACACAGTTCCTTATGTAAAATATTCTCCAAGATCAGACAGATATCAATCGTTGTCATGGTGCGTAACCTATACGATCACCTAAGTTCTAAGTACTTAATTAGGATATAAACTAATTAGTAATTAGAATCTAGCAATAAAAATATAAGTAACTAATTAGCAAACTTATTAGACTTAGGTGATCATATCAGCTACTAACAATGATGATAATTTCCAAGGAACACTGACATATGTTTGTAAGGTTGAGTGTGTACTGAAGGCATAGAATAAATTCTACTTTCTTTTAAGCTTATAATCCTCCAGTACAAAGGTAATTACTGTATAATTTTGAACGTGAATTAGATTTAGGGTCTTCCTTTAAAAGGTTATCTTAAATGCAGATTACTCTGATAAAAAAAAGGTTATGTGTTTAGATGGAACTGTTCCAAAATACAAACTCCGTAGTTGAATCCTATATAGTTTATTGAAAGACAATTTCTTTGTAAACAGGTGAAACCGGTTACAATTTGTGTAGAACGTGCATCTCGAGTTTCATTACTTGAGAAGTATTATTATTATAGTTCATTAAATCACTTTTATCCAATCACAATCTACAATTTTTCAAACCGTTTTATATCATTTTCTCTACCAATTTCCTTCTAAATGTGTGCCTGTACTAAATTTGGTTATTTAGATATCTTACAGCATATCAAATCAAACTGAATTTCATAATATATAAAACTGGTTCTACCTTAAACTCAGCCGTGAAGTAATACGTACCTGCATCAATAACCTTTTCTTTCTAACACTTCACTCCCGCGTTCTCCAGTGTGTACTCTTCTGAGCTCCTAGAATGCGACCTCACGCCGTTCTAATATAATGTAAGGTCAAGCGTAATACTGTGATTACTATCAAGAATGATCGGAACTGGATGGAATACGTCACTGACGAGTACCAAAACTATATATATATATATATATATATA
>NW_013667002.1:211909-217945 GCF_000517525.1 Limulus polyphemus | reverse complement strand
CGAAATTCAAAAAACAAACAAACAATTATTAGTAAACGTAAGTATTTGAATAGCATGTGGTTGACACATCTTAGATCCGAAACGATACCGTTTAATACGTTTAGCTTGCGTATCATAGGCATAAAGTATACTGGCATGCAAGCCAAATGGTCTAACACCATTATATGTCTTGTCGTGAATAACCTGCATTTGATTCAAATGTAATAAGAATTCTTAACTTATTTTCCCTGGAAACGGCAGTGTATTTACCTAATCTGGAGAACTTCGTGATGTCATTACTCTCCTGTTTCACTAATCCTCATTATTCGTTGTCATAGCACCACTTCTATTGTCTCTGTTTATAACGACTGTACTTTTCTTATACCCAAGTTTATTTAAAGTATCCTTTTTTTTCTTTACTTGTGTTATAATGCTTGCAGCCAAAATTACAGTAACGTAATCCTGAGAGAACTGTGCTGCTTATGTGAATTTTCACATTACTATGCGTCTCGTTACTTTGTTGGCAGCTATCACAACTCTTGAGTTGTCTTAACAAACCTTCGAAAGGTGTGAGATGTTCTTGAAACTTCAACTTATTAGGCACGAAAGAGAATCTTAAACCACATAATAATAAAACTCCCTTTTCTAACTCGCCTAATGTAGAGTTGGAGATGTTATAAGTCCCTTTATTAGGGAAGTAGCTAGAAATGTTATAAGTCCCTGTATTAGGGAAGTAGCTAGAAATGTTATTAGTCCCTTTATTATCTCTTGTAACGTTTTTATGATTACATTTTGTTAAGGTGATTTAATCTGAATTTCCTAAATTCTTCATTGAGCTACGAAGCAACTCAAGAGAGCGTAATCTACCAAACTTATTTCATTTCTTAATTTCCCGCTTAATTCCAGAAATTCCGGAAAGTTACACTGTGATTTTCATTGTTTTCCAAAGGTCAATAATCTCGCAGATACTCTTATGCAATAACTTAATTTTGTGTTTTCTTTTTGTATCAATATCAAGAAGTCAAGAATCAACAGAGACCTTGGAAATGAAGTCAGCAATTTCTGATTCACTCTTCTGAACAACCAAAAGACACAAACCACGATTGAAAAACTCTAGCTCTCATTGAGGTTCGCATGCCAACAAGTCTCTCTCTCTCTGTGGTCCGCGTGCCATTCCTACCTATTATAAACCCAAAGTTCTTGATATTTATTAGGGTGAATATTAAAGTAACCTATGACATAAATTCCCGTGTCGTATCATATAAATAAATAAATTACAATTTTTAATAAGCTGGTGTTGGGGTTTCGTGTCTGCTATAAATTGAAAACTAGAAGTAAATGATGTTATTTGCTTTTCTAATGTATATTACATTGGAAATATTTATGGAAATGGTAAGAAAAATAGGTATAGAAGGTTAACATTTTGGAAATTCCTACACTTTATAGTTTAAAAATGAGCTGCATCAGTCACGTTTTAATAACTTATACTGCGATTGGTTATCATTAAATCAATCAGAAAGTGTCGCACCAGTATAAAACCTATAAATGTACAGGAAGTCATATTATGCCTCAGGACTAAAATGGCGCATGAAAAACGTGTAGAATTGAAAGTTTAGGATCGTTAAGGCTATTTCATTGGACAGACTGACATGAAATTTTATGTTTCAGTATGAGCTATATAGGAACTCAGAAAAGGGTACGTGAGACTAGTACTGTTGATAATAAAGTGGTCGAGGAAGAAAAATGTAACTCTTCATATGTGATATTGAGTAACATAACGTATGTTCTTTACGAACTAGACAATCCTGCCAACTACCTTGCTGTACATATAGGTATAAATGTTATTTCAAGAATAGAAAGATACTCGAGAGCACTAAGTGGTCTCAATGGACGTGTAGAATAGGTAACCAAGTCTGAAGGTTGAAATGGACATCAAACCATAATCAAGGAATTAGCAAAGCTGGAGACATCTGCTCTTTACAGACAATTAAACTTCAAACTGCTCAGCAGCAATCATAAACAGTATGCTCAACTGCAGAGACGAGAATGGCTTAATGTACAATATCTACAGTGAAGCATTGTGGGGCATTAGTACAAGTTCATGACTACATCTCAGCTAACGATGTTGATGACCTAAACAAAACTGACTGTTGAAAATACATGCAAGTTCTGATTCGTCATGACATTCGCTGAGAAACACGACTTATCGAGTGTGAATTCCTCTTACAGCAAGACAGTTATCCAAAGCATTAGCGAATGTGATGAAACGACATATTGACTGTAAAGAGGCCGATATGGAACACGCACGATCATGGTTTGGCCTGCACAACGTTCCCATATGAACATTCTTGAGGCTATATGGCTGGGAAGGTGAAAGAGAGAAGATAACTTTAGCTGAATCGTGGAAAGTAATACAATACATTTCGTATGCTATTTCAAAATCATATAACAATAAGCTTCATGGTAGTATGAACACAGGGTATAATGCTCTGCGTATATACATAGACATTGTGAAATATATGGTAGTAATATGAAATTGATTTGTTGTGCAAAGGGCAGTTCGAAAGATAATGTAACTAAAAAAAGGGTGCCAAGCGAATCTTTGATGCCAAACGATGTTAAACACGCATCACTGAAACACATAAAGATCGACAAATAGGAATAGTAGAAAATAAAATGTCCCGAAAAGTGTAGAAAGCTAAAAGAAACTGTCTGTTCCAAGTTAACAATTCTTACTCTAAATTCCTACATAAGTAAGGAATTGTACATTCGTAATGGACACCGATTTTTCCTAAATATTTGAAAAAATTAATTTTCCAGTTTTTATTATTCTGTTTCGTCGAATCTTCTTTAGCGCGAGAATGCGTGTTAAATGTTCTTAGTGAGTGAAACCTTGAATCGTTTAAGTGTAAATTTCGTGTTGTATTGCACTTCATTCACCAAAACGAATTTGCATATTTCTACGTATTACACGTATGAATGAATGAGGGTAACTCAGAACAGAAAAGCACAATACGAATACGACCTGTCTAAAAGCATTAATATTGGAGTCATAAGTATTTCTTTTAGCACACCAACTAGTGCGTTCAATACTCGCCTTTCAAGTTCCGACACAAACTCTTTGCGGCTATGTACAGCATTATGATAGGTGCCACCTAACCTGACAGTTAAAGGAATTTTTGGCGCCAGCAAAAGCAGCATTCTGTACACTCAAGTGTATAAAACAAGCTTTTTCAAAAGATTCAGAAACAGCATGTCATGAAATTTGAGTTGTTTTAAGTCGAATTCCACAATGTGTTTGTCAGGATTTTTTTTAGTTTAATATGATTCCAGAATGCACACAATAACTTCAGAACAAGTCTTTTTATCGAAGTGTCTATTTCATTTGAGGGTCTGACAGACGAATGTAAAAAAAAACAACAAAAAAAACATTATTTTCGTTCTTCTCTTGACATTGTTGCCAATATATACTGTTGGGTAAAAATCCGAATTTGTTTTTGTTCGTCATCTACTTCACTGGAAGTTTTCAAACATAAAACAAAATCATATTTTTATTCAACTAATAATAGTTGGCGAGAAAAATCACTTCTAATTTAACACTAGTTCAGTCTGAAAATGTCATATTATGCTTGTTATCATTAGCTATAAGTTTAGTTTTGTGACTTTGAAACATTCCTACAGAGCCAGAAAAATGTTTTAATTTGATCATTAGAAAAGGATAACATCTTCATGATGAATCATGGAAAACAAAGGTCATCTATATTTAGATGTTAAAGAAGAATATCATTCTTTTAGCAAATTACAGTTTGATCTATATTGGCTGACAAAAATCATGAACTGATTGCTAATTTAACTTTTTTGTTGCTTTAATTCTCAATAGTTGAGTTATTAGTCAAAATATATTGTGACATGAAAATTCAGTAAGACACCAAAAAGTATATACCTGACATGGCCTGGTGGTTAGAGCACTCGAATCCCATCCCGAACATGGTGAAGTTATAAGGTAACGGTCAACCCCAATTTTGTATACCTGACATGGCCTGGTGGTTAGAGCACTCGAATCCCATCCCGAACATGGTGACGTTATAAGGTAACGGTCAACCCCAATTTTGTATACCTGACATGGCCTGGTGGTTAGAGCACTCGAATCCCATCCCGAACATGGTGAAGTTATAAGGTAACGGTTCAACCCCAATTTTGTTTTTGTTAAAGAGTAGAGGTGGCTATAGGTGTTGTTGTCTAGCTGTCTTTACTCTAGTCTATCACTTCAAGATAGTCCTCGCTAGCTTTGCACAAAATCCGAAATAAAACAAACAATCCTAAAAGGGCAAACTGAATAAGTCTTAAAAACAAACAAACTATACTACTGTAATAATGTACCTTTTAATAGATCTAATACTTTGAGGAATATCTTTCTCTTTTAACACCACAGCACACATATCTTTGCACGCTTGCAATAAGGTACCCTGCTGATCACGTGATTACAAGAGGTAATAATTGCCTCAGTTGATTTACTTTTTGTTTTCGCATTAATTAACATGACGTTTCATTCTCAACTCGACATTCTCTATCTGGTATAAGTCAGGCGACTGTATGTAGCAGCCCATTCACGATTCTGTGTGTTCCAGTCTTTAACAATTCTGGTTTGATAGCATGTACGTCATTGTCCTGAAATAGATATTGGTCTTCAGGAAACAATTCTCTTGCTGATGGAAGCATTCTTAAATAAGGTATTCTAACATAGGCGGAGGTATAACTAGTATCACTTGCACTGTGTAAGCGTCAGTACCCTAAACAGGCATGTAGCCTCATATCATGACATGTTTTGTTGTTGTGTTCTTTCCAATACGACCTTCGTGTCTTGAAATATAAAACGTAGATTCGTCACTTCATTGATCAAAATACCAGCTGTTATGAGCACTGTTCCATGATTGTCTTGTTGAACGCCCCAGTTCTGTGAAAATGGCTTTCGTATTGCAATGCATCCATTAAACTCATTTTCCTGAAACCTACGACACACTGTTGGTGATGACACATTGACAAGATAGCCCTTCCCATTTACGAAATAATAATGGAGGAGTCACTGTTCGATTTGTAAGACGTATTCTAACCAGAAGTTTTTCGTGAGAATCTACATCTGGGTTGGTCCACAACTGACAGTGTTACTTCGTGTTTAATAGTTATCTACATCTGGGGTGACCCACAACTGACAGTGTTACTTCGTGTATAATAGTTATCTATATCTGGGGTGATCCACAACTGACAGTGTTTCTTCGTGTATAATAGTTATCTATATCCGAGGTGATCCACAACTGACAGTGTTACTTCGTGTATAATAGTTATATACATCTGGGGTTATCCATAACTGAAAGTGTTACTTCGTGTATAATAGTTATCTACATCTGGGGTGATCCACAACTGACAGTGTTACTTCGTGTATAATAGTTATCTACATCTAGGGTGATCCACAACTGACAGTGTTATATCTCAGCTGCAACGCAATAAAATTATACATTTCAGCATCATCAAGAAAGCTCTTATTTAATATCATGTCCGCGTATTGGGAATACACAATTCTGCAAGTAGTTACATTGTGTTTGTTGTGCTCTACATAACTCAACTTTTTATAAAGATAATTAAAATCTGTTTTCACCAATGAATTCAGCATGAATAATACACGTTCGCAAATAGATAATTTTGTGATAAGTCAAAATAATAAAAAATATGCAAATTTGCTATGCGGTGTAGGACTTTTTTTAGCCACTGTAAAGTATGAAAATAAAATAAAACAACAGTTAGTCACATACAAACATATACTCGTAGAAGGCGGGAAATAATGATAGTGCGTTTTAAATTACATTTAACGAAACGTAATTTAATATATAGACATTCGATTGAAGGGTAGAAAGAAACATTCATAAAGAGGACATACCCGAACTATGGTGTCCTCGGAGATTGGTGAAGAGGACATACCCGAACTATGGTGTCCTCGGAGATTGGTGAAGAGGACATACCCGAACTATGGTGTCCTCGGAGATTGGTGAAGAGGACATACCC
>NW_013667002.1:209863-211589 GCF_000517525.1 Limulus polyphemus | reverse complement strand
TGAAGAGGACATACCCGAACTATGGTGTCCTCGGAGATTGGTGAAGAGGACATACCCGAACTATGGTGTCCTCCGAAGATTGGTGAAGAGGACATACCCGAACTATGGTGTCCTCGGAGATTGGTGAAAGTTCCGGTTGGAAGGAAGAGGATAAGTATTTCCAAGTCAGTAGTAATATAACACGGTTTCATACGCACACGTCCGATCCAAATATAAGAATAATCCGTCAGAACGAAGGCGAGATAAGGACAGGACATTTCTGATCTACGTCATGTCCTCGATTAACGTAAAAAATCTCTATAATATTATATCAATGTGGACGGCGGATCTCAACACCGAGTTTATACGAATAACATTCAAGCATTTTTTCTTTACAACTAACGACAGTTATCAATGTAACTTCAAATTCAAGTGTTCATGAAAAAGCTTTAACCTAAAATTCTCTTATAAAGCTCTACGTACGTCCATGGTAATTGTAGAATCATTCATTCGAGTCACAACCTTCGGCAACATCTTGCGTGTTCAGTGTTATATTTAGTGAACAAAAGAAAGCCAGCTTGATTCAGCCTGAATCGGAAGAAAAGCGTAACGCAATACGGTAATTCTCAGTTGTCACATTCGTGTCAACGGAACGTCCAAGCATCTAATTAAACTGTAATTTTACTCCCAGAAATGAGTAGTTGAATACAGCATAGTCATTAGCTCAATTTCTACATGTTTTTCTTACTTTAAACTATCACTTGATTCTTCAACTTCTCAATAACTCTGACCTGTCATATTACAGAGTAGCTTGTTATGTAAGTTTCTCGGTGTGAATACCACTGTCTTTGTTGTTCGGTTCAGAGACAGAGGGATTGTTAAGGAAAGTAGCTGTCACGTGGAAAAGAATTTTGGTGTTCTGGACTTTCCTGATGGGCTATGATTGATGTATCTTGAAAGTAAAAGTGTGAAATAACGTAGTATTAAATGCAATTATTCCGTACCTGCTATTTTCCTAACTTTTATTTTATTAATATCATGGGGGATGATTAATGACAGATGATAAAAAAGTTAGAAGAAGCTGAAAGCCAGTCAGCTAATAGGCACTTGTTATTTTTTGCATATGCACATAGCAATTTCTTAACACAAATTAGTATTGTACGCAAAAACATAGTGCGTTCCCAGGAAATCTAATAATCAAATGTATGTACGTAATTAGATTGTTAAGAGATTAACTGAAAAACAGACAAATATTTTCATTATATAATTTGAAATTTATGCACACTTCCCGGTGATATGCTTGAGATATATAATTTGAAATTTATGCACACTTCCCAGTGGTGTGCTTGAGATATATAATTTGAAATTTATGCACACTTCCCGGTGGTGTGCTTGAGATATATAATTTGAAATTTATGTACACTTCCCGGTGGTGTGCTTGAGATATATAATTTGAAATTTATGCACACTTCCCGGTGGTGTGCTTGAGATATATAATTTGAAATTTGTGCACACTTCCCGGTGGTGTGCTTGAGATATATAACTTGAAAGTTATGCACACTTTCCGGTGGTGTGCTTGAGATATATAATTTGGAATTTGTGCACACTTCCCGGTGGTGTGCTTGAGATATATAATTTGAAATTTATGCACACTTCCCGGTGATATGCTTGAGATATATAATTTGAAATTTATGCACACTTCCCGGTGGTGTGCTTGAGATATATAATTTGAAATTTATGCACACTT
>NW_013667002.1:206644-209842 GCF_000517525.1 Limulus polyphemus | reverse complement strand
TTAGTAAGTTATGTACACTACCGGTCGGTGTAGCTTAGAGATATATAATTAGTAATTATGTCACACTTCCGTGGTGTGCTTGAGATATATAATTGTAATTTGTGCACACTTCCCGGTGGTGTGCTTGAGATATATAATTTGAAATTTATGCACACTTTCCGGTGGTGTGCTTGAGATATATAATTTGAAAGTTATGCACACTTCCCAGTGGTGTGCTTGAGATATATAATTTGAAAGTTATGCACACTTCCCGGTGGCGTGCTTGAGATATAAGTGTTACAGTTTTTGGTAGCAATTCTCACTCTAAAATTAGTTTTAATTTTAGTACAAAGCTACAGAATGGATCATCTGCGATCACTCCACTGCGAGGAATCGAACCTTAGATTTTAAGTCCGTAATCTTATCGCTGACCACTGAGGGACTTCAAAATTACAAAAAATCCATATTAATTTCTGTGCTTTGTTAATTTCAATAGTAAACTTATTGAAAGCTTTAGTTTAAATAAGTGTATACACTAATATAATAAGTACAAAAGTTAGCTGCCTTTGAACACGAGCTTCGATTTTACCAAATAAATAATAAATTTTAGTGCAGTCACGTGAAATGAATAAGTAGGTAAACGTAAATAAAAAATAATAAACAATAAATTGTCACACAGCAAATCGTCTGTCCCCCCCCCCCCCCGGTGGGCCGTCCCACCAATCATGCTCGCCCTTTCAGCCGTGGGAGCGTTATAATGTGATGGTCAATCCCACTATTCGTTGGTAAAAGAGTAGCCCAAGAGTTGGCGGTGCGTGGTGATGATTGGCTGCTTTCCCTCTAGTCTTACACTGCTAAATTAGGGACGGCTAGCGCAGATAGCCCTCCTGTAGCTTTGCGCGAAATTCAAAACAGCGGTAACTTTACGGACTTACAACGCTAAAATCCGAGATTCCATTCTCTGTGGTGGACACAACAGATAAATAAATGTAGCTTTGCTCTAAACAAACAAAACAAATAGTATTTTTGATACGCATTACTGCAGTTGGAGGGGTACAATCTTGTTTATTACCTGACTATTTTAACACACTCAAACAAATTGGATGAGGAGATTAACTGAGCTTTGGAGCTTGAGAGACATGTCCATAAATGTTTAGAGTCTTCACCCCTATGAAGATATTATTATACAAATACGAATTGGTACATTTATTTATTTTTTCTGTTAAATAAGTGCACGTAGCATTTACGTTTGACTTGTTTATATTTCAGATGAACGATCGATTTACAACACAAAACCAAAACCAAAACCTCTTTCTTTGTAATAGTTGTTTCTTATGAGCAAATGTTCCGGGTAAATGAATTAGCACCTGCTAAAGACTTTCAGTTGGTTAAATCTGCCCATGCGATGGATAATTAATGCTCAAATCTCTTCTTGTAAAAAGTGTTAATAATATAAAAATACCCGACATTCAAAGTAAAGGCTTTTCTTAGCTGTCTCTCCCGAAATGTTTTGATTTTACTGTTATACATAAATTTCGACATTGAAGTAGGTTATCTAGTGAACGAATATAAACAAATGTGATAATATCTAACATGTTGAAACAGTGCTCATCCAATAGGACAATTTGGATTAAAAGAAACATTAACGTGTAAAACCTGTTATTTTATATATAACGAATACAAACAAGAAATGTGATAATATCTAACATGTTGAAACAGTGCTCATCCAATAGGACAATTTGGATTAAAAGAAACATGAACGTGTAAAACCTGTTATTTTACGATATTCCTATACTGGCCCTTACCCCTCGCATCATTAAACGTTTAACTGTAAACTTAGCTATTTAGAACCTATTGTCGAACTATGAATCGGAGGTTCCATGGTTTGCGTCCTGTTACCACCCTTCCCTAGCCCCCAAACAATTGTGCTTTGCACTTTGGAACCGTGGGTACGTTATATGTGTGACGGTCAAATCCTGTTATTCGAATAGAGTAGCCCACGAGTTGGAAGCGGGTAATATCGCTTCATTCTAGTTTAACACTTGAAGATTAGGGACGGCTAGAGTAGATAGCCCTCGAGTAGTCATGCTCGAAATTCAACAAGCACCATCAACAATTTCGAACCTAAAACTTTATTGATCTCGTAAAGCAAAATTTGGTAATTGTGTACTGTGGGGTTTTATAAACCTTGGAGGGGGTGAGAGGTAAAAGCTTTTGTCCTTACATGTGAACTTTGATTTTCGAAGTCCGTTTTCTTAAGCATTATGTATTCTGCCCAGGAACCATGTTAAAGACAAGCCTGTATACAACCAATACTTGTATTCTGTGCGCTATCTTCTCAATTACATCTGTAAATAATAGCTTGCCCATAAATGAGCGCACGTTGTTATGAGGCCTACATCAGGACGTTACTTGAGGATAAATTGCTCGATTTCGTTACTATTTTTTCCCATTCTCTGAGCTGATAAACGACTCATCATTGAGTCACAAACGTCTTCTAAAGATAAGAATACAAAGTTCAGAAAAACATAATCAACATGTCGAACACGCTATCTAAACCTCGGAAGAAAATTATTATTTTTTATGCACTGAAAACTAACTTAACGTCACATGGACGTCATTTCCTTTCACGTAGAAAGCCTTATAAAAGAGGAAGTCCTAAGTTAAAAGACATGTAAAAAATGCCAAACAAATAATTAAAAACCAAAACACTGTGTACAGACACATATATGACCTTTCACACACACACGCATTCTATGCCTTTTCACATACATATGACCTTTCACACACATACTATGCTCTTTCTGTTACGTATTAGAATTTCGAATAGTCCGAAGCCGAGTTAACTGATAATTTAAATTTAGTAGTTAAATTTTACTTTGGATTTAGTATTTAAATATAAGCCGATATTTTAGTCAATTTACGATATTTGCCAACAAGATTGATACACACCGTTTTCGTTTTTAACACAAATACGTTTTAATATACACACACCAATCCAATTTACATTAACAGTTATTACAAATAGTTATTACAAACAATGATCTATAAACAAAACTTTCACAAACTTACAAACAATATAAAGTTTTCTTTTTAGTCTGGAACTTCCTTGATATCTTGTCGAAGGTTTACAATGAGCGAGTTAATTACGAATTGATATAGATACGATTCGCTGGAAAGCTAGCTAGCTTTGTCCTTGGCCACACATGCTGATCTCTC
>NW_013667002.1:194163-206592 GCF_000517525.1 Limulus polyphemus | reverse complement strand
AACAAACAAACAAACAAACAAAATATAATGTTTTCGTAAAGATACTAATGTCCGATGAGAATCCACTGAAGTTAAACGATTTGTAACGTTCGAAATTTATAATATTCCTGGACAAATATCTTAAGTTTTTCGATTGATAAGCGTTATAAAAATCACAGGTATAGATTTCGAAGTTTATAGCACACTAATTATAGCGAACTACTAATAGACACTCTTTTCGGTGCGTAGCGTTGGTTATATTTATAGCCGTGGGAATGTTTTCTAGAAAATTCAATCTTACGTAACAATACTGATTAAAGTGCTTACGTACACACATATACTTTTGATTCTAACTCTCGAGTATCTTCTACAACTTTGGAGAATAGGCGGGAGTTTCGCAATACATATCTAACACTACAAGCTATGCATGTTTCTAAATATAAACGTAATCTAAACAAAGGTTGATATTAAAATAAATACATAACAACAAATTCGTTACATTTCACACAAAGATATGAACTAGATAAGCAGACATGTAGCTAAATATTTAAACAGAGTAATAGGTATAGAACAAAACATAAATTAACAGGTAGATTTATAACTCAGTAGGTAAACAAATAGACACAAAAACAAAAAGACATATAAAAGAGAGAAAGACAAATAGATAGCTACTGTCAGACAAGAAGGTTATAGATAGAGGTGGATAAGAAAAGCAAATATTTAGGTTAAAATTGAAATATGTTAGTTTCCCGTATGAACTTTATTATCTTTTTAGCTTACAATCAAATCGATACAACATATAAAATGGGTGAACTAAACAACAAACATTTTTAAAAATTACTAATATATATATATATATATATATGCCGACTCGCGAAGTAAACCAATAAAGTAACCTAAAATAATTTAGGTTTGTGAATAATGTATTATTCTATAATTTTTATGCGGGATTTTACATCCTTTTGAATCACCAATAAAGTAACATAAATAATTTAGGTGTGTGAATAATGTATTATTCTATAATTTTTATGAGAGATTTTACGTCCTTTTGAATCACCAATAAAGTAACCTAAAATAATTTAGATGTGTGAATAATGTATTATTCTATAATTTTTATGGGGGATTTTACGTCCTTTTGAATCACCAATAAAGTAACCTAAAATAATTTAGATGTGTGAATAATACACACATCAAAATTATATTAAGTTACTTTATTGGTGATTCAAAAGGACGTAAAATCCCTCATAAAAATTATAGAATAGATTCATTTTTATTCATTTGTTTTATGAAATGTCACCAACACACCGTTGTTTTCTGCCTAATGATTTTCAAGTGAGGAAATTATTTGCGCCTAACTTAAGGGTAACGATACACACAGCATTCCCAACAGTATCAAAATATTTATCTAATAAGCGCATAAATATCAATTTATTTGTTTGCAGACAGAGTTTGACTGCTTATTGTTTGGATTTCTGTAAATTGTTAAAAGAAACACTACTAATATTTGTTTGTTTCGGATATTCCTGCAAAGCCACATAAGAGTTATATAAACTAAAGGGAAGGCAGCCAGCCAACAGCAACTCTTGGGCTATTCCAATTGAATAACAGGATTTGATTCCCACTCTTATATCACATTCATGGTACCTTTTTTGTGGCAACACTACTAATAGTGACATAGATAGACAAGATCCACAACGGAAGTACAAAATTTATTAAATTGATTTATATATAAACGTTTAAGAATAGCTGTAAAATGACATTATTTTAGATAACAAATATAGTTTTTCGAGGCTCGGCATGGCCAGGTGGTTAGGGCGCTCGACTCGTAATGTGCGAGTCGTGGGTTCGAATCCCCGTCCCACCAAACATGCTCACTCTTTCAGCCGTGGGGGCGTCATAAAGTGACGGTCAATCCAATTACTCGTTGCTAAAAGAGTAGCCCAAGAGTTTTCTATGGATGGTTTTGACTAAGCTGCCTTCCATCTAGTCTTTCACTGCTAAATTAGGAACGGCTAGCGCAGATACCCCGTCGTGTAGCATTGTGCGAAATTAAAAACAAAACAATATTTTTTTATGTCTGTGCATTGTTCATTTTCTGAGATTTTCTATTTTTGTTTTTTTTTTACAATTGTTTTCGAATGAGGGTTAAAGTAATAGTACATTATAACCCAATTGATGTTCTTATGCATTGTTTCGTTGTTACTTCATTTCGAATAAGGTTTAATTAATGAAACGCCTAATATTGTGATTTTAAATTAGATTAAACAAATAACACGTTTTACTGAATTATTTATTCATCAGACTTGTTCTGATGTTTTTAAAGTAAAAGTTATGTACAGAATTGAGAAAAAACAAGACAACTGTACGTTTCACAAAAACATCATTCGCTTTAGATCCTCCCCGCTTCTTACCCCACTTGTCTCTAGGTGAATGTCAAGATTACTTCCGGTTCTTTCTTTAAACATATATATAAACCTTTTCGACAAAACATTTCAATCTGTATCTGATGATGCCTTTACTGGTCGTGAATAAATGATCTATTTGTGAAACGTACGATTGTCTTGTTTTTCCTGAATTCTGTAATTATGGAGTTTTACCAAGTACCGACGGTTTCAAGTGTCAATTTAATTAAAGTTATGTGGTGGTGTTAAGGTTCTCTATTTCTTATGAAATGTATATGTAAAACTTTTGACCACCTAAAGTCAATATTAGCAATATATATTTACTTATATTTTTCGTAAGGTACGAAATATTGTATACTTCTTTCAGTTTTACATGAACTCGTCTAAAAATCAAGTCCGAATTATAAAACAGAACACTCACGAAGTTAACCACGAACAGTTTCCAGTACTCTGTATTTTAGATTACTTGGATTTGCTGGATTGAAAATGTTCCACTTAGAGTACTCTAACTACCCTATATATTGCGAGTTACTGCGAATTTAGGCTAGCGTACGAAAATAAATTCCCACTTACGTTCCTGTATTTATATTTTTGGTATGTATTGTAAGTGGTAAATGAAATGCGTGTTTTCAATTGTATATGATAGCAATTTCACTAAACCAGAAGCAATGTATACATTATTTATCACACACAATAAGAGCCCTAAGTGAAATAAGTATACTTATCAAACTTCTATTGTACTACTAGCATGCCTGTGGCACAGCGGTATGTCTGCGGGCTTACAACGCTAGAAATCGGGTTTCCATACCCGTGGTGGGCAGAGCACAGATAGCCCATTGTGAAGCTTTGTGCTTAATTCCAAACAAACAAACTAGAAGCATGAACAAGAAACACCACAAGGAAAAGTCCAATACAGCTATACAGGCTGAAATGTTAAACAATAAATGTTAGGATATGCTTTGAATATCAACTGGAGTGCACTATTGTGAATAATAACTGATATATTTATCTAGAGAAAAACAGCACGTGTTATATAACTTCCGTATAAAATTCAAAGGTTTTGAGAGTAACTCCTGTTACTTTTATTTGCTTTTAAAATTTAGGTGAAATTTGCTATTAAAGGCAGATGTTAGATGAGCAGATAATGTATAAATTTTTACCTTTGAAACTCTAGATTATAAAGGCTATTTTTCTTTGAAACTCAATATTACACTGGCAGTTATTTATGCTATAGTGAGTGCTTCCTCTACTTATCACATAGAATAGAATGGATAAGTTTTCGTTTGAGTTCGTTTTTTTTTTTTACGGTAACATTTTAACAATTTAAATGTATCTTTCCTTCTGTTAGTTGGACTTATATATAACAGTATAAACTAGAAATACCACATTGATTAGGCATGTGTGATAAATCAGATGTTCATAATAATGGAACGGTAACAGTATGGTTGTCAGTTGGAGCAGTTAGGGTGCCTATACTAATTTATTTATTTTATCAAGTAAAACTATACAATCATGTGGCTCCTGGTTGAATTAAAGCAATTTGGAGTTACAAAGAAATTATTCCTTTTTATTAGGTTAACAGAAATCTTAAACAATTTTGTGCCCTTAAATGTTTTATTTTACAAAATTGCTTGAGTTTGTGCCCAAATTATACACGTTGTCAACTTCTTTCTTTTCAGTAAAAACAAGAAATTCAAGCATTTTGTTGCTTTTCTTTATTTTTACTGCATATTGGAGGGATTAAGACATTTCCCCAGTAAAGTTAGAGAAAATTAAAAATACCACACCCCAGTGGCACAACAGCATGTTTGCGGGCCACTCTAGAAACCGGGTTTTGATATCCGTGGTGGGCAGAGCACAGATAGCCCATTGTAGGGCTATGAACTTAACTACAAACCAAGAGAGAAAAAAAAATCACTTTTACTACAGGTAATAATAATAACATTTTTTTTTATTTCAGGCAACGTTTCAACTTCATCACGGCTGTTAGTACAAGAACTAAAGCCATAATGGCGAAACGTTGGCTGAAATAAAGTTTTTCATTATTATATGGAGAGTAGAGATCGCTTTGAGTAACAGTTTTTGTTTCTTTGTTTATTTAAGAATTTTTGTGCAAATCTACGCAAAGGGTTATCTGCTCATAGGCTCTCTTAATTTTTAACTACTATACTCGAAGAAAGTCTAGTTAACAGCACCTGCCGCCAATTCTTGGGCTACTCTTGTTAGATTGAATAATAGGATTTGACTGCTACTTTTACAGCGTACCCACAGCCCTATTCTCACCACTATGCTATGACCCGTAATCGAAGCAACGAATGATTTTTTTTAGTTCTACTTGCTTAATTAAATACCATTTTTTTTACCCAATGTTAAGCGTGTATGTTTTTGTTATAGCAAAGCCACATCGGGCTATCTGCTGTGTCCACCGAAGGGAATCGAATTTCTGATTTTAGCGTTGTAAATACTTACCACTGTCCCACCGGGGGACCCAAGTGTTTAACAATGAGATATCTGTGTTTTGACTACCGCGGGGAATAGAACCCCGGATTTTAATCTTATAAACTTTCCACTGACGCAAGATATCTTTATTCTGAAGCATTAGGTTTGATCTCTTACTTTGGCGGTTTATACTGATACGTTAGAATCATTTTATAGATTATAGAGTATGTTTTATCGATTCTTTGGGCAGAGTATTCATGATGAAACTTTGTTGAATGGACAGCAACTGCCTGTTGTAGAAACACAAGCGTAGAGGACGACGTTTCGAAAGTCTCCCGCCTTTCGTCTTAAAGTTCGTCTTTTCGAACACATCGTCCTCTACATTTGTGTTTCTACAACAGGCAATTGCCGTCCATTCACAAAGTTTCGTCACGATTATAGATTATCTAGATTTTATAGATTATAGAGTTATTTTAGAGCACAAGAAAGAATTTTTGAAGGTATATACTGATTACACGAATCGTTCCCAATATAGAATCTATTTCCATATTATCCAAAGAAATCGGGATTAGGTATAAAATTAGAAAAGTGAATGAAAATTTCCTGGAACTTGAAAGCAACTTATCAGATTTTCTTCAGCAAAGCCTCTACCTTCCTCCCACAACATCACCACCATTACGTGTTCACAACCGAGAGAAAAACATGGTTGATAGTAACTGACATAAAAAAATGCTGTTCTGACGCAAGAGGTCTCCGCTGAAAAATGAAGATATAGTTGAATGCTTTACCATTGGCGCACAGCAAGGAATCCAGGAGGCTGGATGGTAACACAGCGTATGTAAGTTGAGGAAATAGCTAAGAATGATCGATAGATGGGGATCCTAGAAGAAAATTCCATGCATGACCTGTGTGATACGAGATATCGGCTTTCTTACAGAAATTGTGACCAGTCATATTTTACAGTATTTAATTGACCAACACGAAGTGATTGCCCATGGACTTGAAAGGATTATTATTATTTTCTAACAATTATTTTCAGATCTAATCTTAGACTAAAGAAAGAGAAAGGGGCGCACTTGTGCTCTAAATTTAGATTATTAATTTACCTGCAACAAATACGTTACTACTACTACTATTTGGGGAGGATAGTCTTAACGCAAATGGTAATGCTAACGTGCACCGAATTCCTCGACCAGTTTATTTTATTTTCATAAAAACTAAAGGATTGGCATTTGAGCTTCGTGTTAGAAAACAATTGCTTTGAATCTAAGTTCCTAATATATCAGTGATAGTATTATACTGCCAGGCTTCACACATAACAGGCCTAATCGGTTTTTACGCGTGAATCCATAACATTGTGACAACTTACGTTTCATAACGACGTTTTAATGTGGAATTATAATTTTATCGTGGAGTTATAATATATTTCATTGACGTATACTATTCTCTTAATGGAATTGATATAAAAAACGTTGCAAAATATCGGTAATATATTTTTATCTATTTTTGAAGATACTTTGATTCTTACAACATAGCTGCCATCTTGAAGATTGATGATGTCACTCGAAATCTGTTCCACAAGTTTAACACCTACATTAGATGCTATGTTTCATGACAGATTTGGATGACGGTGTAATAAAATACTATCTTCGTGCAGGTTAAAGACCATACCAAAAGTTAACAATTCTGAATTGGTTTAAAGGAAGGGGTTTCCAACTAGTTGCCTCAATGTAGCCTGGAAAGGCATGAGATATTTTCCATCTTCAAATTCTTTTCCCGAATTAGTTTTAAAAGATGCCAATAAACGGAGGTTGTATTTCACATTTAGTGATGAATTTACAAATTCCATATCGTCAAATATTTTTGAAAAATGTCTTTTTTTGAACGTGCATGGAAGCAGACCATGTTTTTTACACCCTATTTCTGTAATACCTCTCACATAAATAAACACAAATATATCAGTTCTGTATAGCCTAACACTGACAGTATTCACCATAACCTAATGAAATACGTAGATTACACTTACGTTTAAGAAAACAATAACAAAAAAAAAACAACACTAGATACGGTGGTCATAAAATCTAAGATAACTTTAATTTTACACAACGTTTCGGACCTAAACCCATTTTCATGTGATGTCTGGTGAAGAAGGGCTTAGGTCTGAAACGTTGAGTCAAATTAAAGTTTTCTTAGATTTTATTACCTAGTGTGTTTTTTCTTTTTTAAACTTTGTCTTGCACTTTCTGTGTGTTTTTTATACATTTTTTTTGTGTTTCTATATTTTAAGTGATGCGGAACATAACTCTCTCCAGTTTATCAGAGAAAGATTAACTCAGGTTAACTACGTATCTGAGTGAAAGATCAAAATGGATAAGAAAACATCTGATGTCTATGTAGAAATTAGTGAGAGCAAACGGTTTATAGATACAGCAAGTGTAAACCTAGGAGCTGTATATAACTTCGACGACCTACACCAATATATATATATATATACATCTCGCGAAAGCTAATCCTCACCCACAAAATAATTTTCTTTGTGTGTTTTTAGAACAAAGCTACACAATGGAGTATCTACGCTCTGTCCATAGCTGAGAAATTGAATCCAGAATTTCAGCGTTGTGAGTTCGTAAGCTTATCCCTGACCCATCGTGAGGAATAAAATACTTAGCGATTTGCATACCATCATGTAACTAAAGCCCACGTACAACTTAAAGTTAAGTAAAACAAAAGTCCAGGTTACAAATCGCTATCTTCTGTATTAGTCTTGTAGATAGATACATCAACGTTAACCGTAACGTTACATACATTAGAATTAACTACATTTCTTGTAGTTATTAAAATTAACTAGGTCTATAGTAAGCTTGAATAACACAGGCCTGCGATGATTTTATTGTCATAAAAATTTTCCATGTTCTACAGTAATTCCTGTACGCTGAATCCGATAATGATATCCATTTTTCTCCATCACGTATAGATTTTTCACAAAACGTTATTACGCAATATATAAAAGAAAGACCACAACACGTAGTTTGAGACTAAAAGACGTAGATTTCACACAAAAAAATCAGAATGAATGAGGATACATATTCGTTTGACATCAATGTTCTTCCCTTTTCTTCAGTTTGTTTATATTTTTGTGAACAAATATAATAAACATGTTCGTTGTGGTAAACGAAATAATAATTTGATCTAAGAATGAGTTTTTTTTTCTTCCCGATTAATATTATTTTCGAAATCTGCGTTATTAAAAGCAAAACAACTTTTATGAAGTTTAACTTCGCAGGCCTGTGTAATTACAGAGAGCTTAGTCCAACAATATAGATAGTAGAACTCCTTTTATCCCTCGTAGAGGCAAAACAAGCACTATGATATAAAACCCGGGTTTTCTCTTAATGGCGATCTTGCATGGCCAGGTAGTTAGGGCGCTCGACTCGCAATCTCAGGGTCGCGGGTTCGAATCCCCGCACACCAAACATGCTCGCCCTTTCAACCGTGGTGGTGCTATAATGTGACGATCAATCGCACTATTCGTTGGTAAAAGAGTAGCCCAAAAGTTGGCGGTGGGTGGTGATGACTAGCTGCCTTCCCTCTAGTCTTACACTGCTAAATTAGGGACGGCTAGCGCAGATTGCCCTAGTATAGCTTTGCGCGAAATTAAAAAAACAAACAAACATTTAATGGTAAGTACATCCCTAGCAAACTTAGTAAAGATCTAAAATATTTGTAATCCATGGACTACATTAACTACAGATTGTATTCAGTTGATATACAACCAGAAGTACTAAATTACCATAGATATGATAGATCAACTCAGACTGTTTCATATTCTTCCTCGAAGCAATGACGGTCTTTACTCGCACCAAAAGACGACTAATTATTTTAATAGTTCTTTGATCGATAGTTTATGTGATTATTTTGACAAATTTTGTTTGATTGCGTCACTTTTTCTTCTTATTTAAACTCTGTTTTTGATTAGTTTGATCTTAGTTGGTGAAGGTTTGGCAGGATACACACGTTGAAACCATATTATTTGGCAACAGTTATATTTTATAATCAAACACTCTGCGTAACATAAAGTATAAACGAGTTCGACATTATTTTATAAAGAAGGGGCATTTCAACAGTCTCAATTTACTGTCCATTTTTAGAAACGTCTGTATTATAATTACGTTTCTAACTGTCAAGCCAATTACTTCAGACAGTAAATGAGAAATAATTAAAAACAATATTTATTTTTAGTTTTCCTTTTGGTTTAACCTAGAAGACGTTTCAAAGTACCATGGTTTACTCAGAGATTACACATATACTAAAGTACGTGTATAGTCTTATAAATATCACTATTTTTTTCTTTGAAAGAAAGTCGTTGTAGAAGCACACAGATGCAATCATACTTGTCATAAAAATATCAGGTGTAGCCCCATTTGGCCTATAATTTAGTAGAAAATGTCAGTTGTGTAACTGTATATCGGCATCTGTGAAACTCGTAGGTGTTGCTATGAAACCTGCCGTTTCTGGAGCTGATACTAGTTTCCAGCCTAATTCAAGAACACATGTCAAAAAACTCGAAATTTGTAGCAGGAAACGTAGTGAGAAAAGCGTTGGCTCATAAACTGTCTCTTGCATGCAATCTAGAATAACTAATCAATGAGCTGTTGCTAGAAATATCTAGTCCCGTGTTGGAGTTAGAATTCATGCTTCTTCATTCAGTAGTAGAACTAAATAATAAGTAAAGGAAAGGTCCTAGTAAATTATTTGTGGCTAAAATTCCTATTCAATAGATCATTGACGCTATAATTCACACTAGTCCTATAGTAAGTGTTACAGAAAAGGTTTAGAGAAATATCTATCTGTAGAATCAATGCTAGTGCTAAAGAAAATGCTTCGTTCAGTATTTACCTATAATCCAAGTTATTCCAACAGAGAGTGCTTGGGAAAGGGTTTAAGCTAATATCTATCTGTAGGATCTACATTATTCTCACAGAGATTGCTACATAAAAGAGTTAGACCAATACCTACCTATAGGATCCAAATTAGTCCATAAGTAAGTGCGGTCTGTAGCATCCACGCTAGTCCAAATGTTGTTGCAAGAACACTTGTAAATTCAAGAGTTACCTATAATTTTACTAGCAATGTATGTATGTACTTTGTTTGTTTGTTTTTAATTATGCACAAAGCTACACACGGGCTATCTGTGCTCTGCCCACCACGGGTATCGAAACCCGGTTTCTAGCGTTGTAAGTCCGCAGACATACCGCTGTGTCACTGGGGGGCTTGTATGTACTACAGGAATTATTGTTCGGGTGTGTTCTTATTGTGGTGCTGTTTCTTGAATATTTACGTGCTAATTTTGGAGATATTGCATCTTACTACGACGTTTCGAGTAAACATGTGCTATGTTATATGTTAATTTATATACCACAGCAGCTTTGATAAACAAATGGTAAATATACCCCAAAAGATGTTTAAGGAAAGAAGGGATCAAAAACTCTATGAAAGAATATCTTAATCATAACAAGCAGCAGATAAATATTTACAGAATCCCAAAGGTGTGACTATTGTCTGTATATCTTGTTTCCCGTTGATAAACAAACGGTAAATATACCCCAAAAGATGTTTAAGGAAAGAAGGGATCAAAAACTCTATGAAAGAATATCTTAATCATAACAAGCAGCAGATAAATATTTACAGAATCCCAAAGGTGTGACTATTGTCTGTATATCTTGTTTCCCGTTGATAAAGAAACGGAAATATAGATGGAGGAATGGATAGTAGGAGAAAAAAGATCTGGTTAATGATCTAGAAACAGCCCTCGTCATGACACACTCACTTTAGTCTTAGCTGTATATATATATATATAATAATATGAAAGTAACGAAAAAAAAAGATAGACCTGAAATCTGATCATTGTTTTTGGATAAATCAACAGTGCACAACTCGAAATGTTTCCTCTCTCTTGTATATTTTTGGAGTATGTCTTGAAGTCATATGGCTTGTACAGACAGCCTACCAAGATTACAGCTAACCAGAACGTGCTTTTCTGAACTATTCTTTGTGAATTCTAGGTTCTACAAAGCTATGAGGGGAAAGCTTCCAGCAAGAGGTTTAGGAACTTACAAAAATACATTTCTGTAGTTGCTTTCAGCACTGATGCAATAGAAATGCATTTTCGTGTTAGCAGAAACAACAACAACAAGAAAATGAAATAAGAGAATATATTTTTTTCACGTGTCAAGCAAATAGAACTACGTCTTAGTCCTATAAACAAAAGTATAATACTATAACAGCAGAAATATTCGTTCTTTATGCCTTTAAACACTCTTTAAAACAAAACTTTCGAAAATCAATAGGCCTAACATTTGTGATAAAATTCACGTTCACTGAAGATATTTTCCCAACATTCTTCTTAATTTGTCCATTTCAGATTATATATCGGAGATTTGTAAAAATAGCATTTGAGATCTATCTTTTGTCTCCCACAAGACAATTTGAAAACTTTAAAATACTACAAGTAACCGCTTTTATTTTATATTCATATGATTATATTAAAATAATCGAAATGGACATTGGATTGACAAGTTCTGATAACAGCGATGGAAGAACAGTGGCCTATTTTTTGTAGAAAATTATCTGATCAAACGTTTCACAAGCCAGTGCGTTAATACATGACACGATTGACAGATTGACAGAAATTAGCAGGTTGATGATTAGGATAACACTTCTCTGTTATTATTGATAAGTTGTATCACTAACATAAAAGTGTAAAGATATTGAAGTGTCAGTAAAAACAACAACAAAGTAACAATGTACGATAAACCAACAGTGTTATGTCACATATCTAAAATATTATTGTTTAGTTGTATCACTAACATAAAAATGTAAAGCTACTGAAGTGTCAGTAAAAACAACAATAAAGTAACAATGTACGATAAACCAACAGTGTTATATCACATATCTAAAACATTATTGTTAAGTTGTATCACTAACATAAAAATGTAAAACTACTGAAGTGTCAGTAAAAACAACAATAAAGTAACAATGTACGATAAACCAACAGTGTTATGTCACATATCTAAAACATTATTGTTAAGTTGTATCACTAACATAAAAATGTAAAGCTACTGAAGTGTCAGTAAAAACAACAACAAAGTTGCACGATAAACCTACAGTGCTATGTCACATATCTAAAATATGACAAAAGTAGGATTAATATCGTTCCTAGCCGTTCAGCAGAATAGCACTGAGGTATTAACAACTGACTATGAGTTTGTAGCACATTTGGGTTTTCGAAACTATTCAGAATGGAACTATTTTCTTCAAACTACTCGACACTTAAGCTTTGATATTCCGGTTAACTTCGATTTTACTTTACTTCTGAAGAAAAGACAAACAATAGAAGGACTTCAAAAATAGGAATTTACATTGAAATTTGCCAAATTTAGCAGGTCATTACAGCTTATTTCCAAATATAGTATAAACTGTTCTATTTAGAAAAAATATTTTATTATTTCAATCATTGCTGGGCGCATCCAGTGATCAGAGTAACTGATATATTATCGTATTTGGTCAGTTCGTTTCGTGGCAGAAGTTCAGTTTATTCTACGTAAAAGGT
>NW_013667002.1:186384-193182 GCF_000517525.1 Limulus polyphemus | reverse complement strand
CACAAGATAATTAGTGTGCGGACCATTTTAATTTATATAGTGCTCTGTGAACACAAATTAGTTAGCATAAATCAATTAATCAATTAATCATTAATCAATGTCTATTTACTTATGACCACTCAGTGTACATCACAAACCCACTCAAGACCCAGAGTCATGCACAAAAGTGTAGAGGTCTAGTGAAACTACCATAATAATATTTCGCAGACGTTTGCCAATGATCTACTGCAAAAGTTAGACCGATTGGCTAATGATTCGTAAATGTGGAGATGCGAATAAATCATTATAATTAAGGTCTGATATAATTTTTGCATTCCTGAAATGTCAAAATTTGGCAGACTGCCAAACATCACCAATTTCGTTCTCAACAGTGAAACAATTTTATATAATAAAGTTTTAAAACTCAAGTTGCATCATGCCGAATTCATTGTAAAGAACCAATAAAAACACTGACTGGAATGACTCACTGTCTATACGAAATACAGAGAATACCTCAGCAGTAAATAGGGAAACTGTTTGCAATGTTTATGATTTATTTTACTCAAAATTTTGTTTGTGGTTCATCTATTGTTAAAAATCCTGTAAACAACAAAATCATGAACTCACAAGCAATTTGGTGCAAAAATAGTTTAGAAAAACGTGCTTACAAAGGTACTAGGATTAAACGATAAGTGCATTTCTGTATTTTTTGTTTAATGCGAGGCCTAAATCCAACGTTGTAGTTACAACTGTTATGTTTTAGTCCAACTATTTTACTGCACACCGAAAAAAGTAAAACAGACTAGGGACCCATACAACGAATACTTGAAAACTCTTGCAGGTAATGCCTTTAAGAAGAAGATTGTTGATAGTATGTTATGAAAGTAATGTTGATAGCATGTTAAAGAATATTGTTGATAACATGTTGGAGAAGGTTTTACTTAGAACTTGCTAATTCTTACGCTTAAACCGCCAAAGCAGTTCTGGTTAATATGGTCGGCGAAGTTCTCAAATCAGTTTTTTCTTTTATCATTATGTGGTATATTATTTTGTTTCAAGTATTGCCAATCTTATCATGGTTGATATTTTGTAAACCTGGAAGTGTCATCTCTGCTTGTGATGTTGGTGTTAGTCTTAAGATTGCCTGACATATATATATATATTATAAGTGAAAGCTACACAATGGGTTATTTGTGGTTGGTTTACCACAGGGAATCGAACTCCGATTTTGATTTTTATAAGCCCTAAAGTTTATCGCTGAAGCACTGAAGAGACTGTTGCTTAAGCAATGATTAAATTGGTGAAAAAAACAACAAATATGACAGTCAGTTTCTGCTACACGTCTTCTTTCTTCGTATTTTCCAACCAAGACGCAACAGGTACTTTGAACATAGTTTTTTTTCTCTATGGTTGCTTAACAGTACGTCTGAGGGCTCATATCGCTAAAAATTCGGCGTTCGACACCCGAGATCGGCAGAGAAAAATAGTTCATTGTGTAGCTTTGGATTGAACAACAAAACAAATAAATAATAAATTAAAACACGAACGTAATAATATGAAGCACATAGTAAACGTAATTACTATTGTGTTTGTTTTGTATCTTTAGGTTACTGAAGATGGAATTTGACGATCCTGAAACGTTTAGTAAATGCTTCATATTATTACATTCGAGTTTTACTATATTATTAAATTACGTTTTCCGAAAAATGAATCGATTATTAGAATACTTCTAAAACACAAAAACGTAAAAAGAAAAGTTACTTAGAATACTTCTAAAACACAAAAACGTAAAAAGAAAAGTTACTTAGAATACTTCTAAAACACAAAAACGTAAAAAGAAAAGTTACTTAGAATACTTCTAAAACACACAAACGTAAAAAGAAAAGTTACTTAGAATACTTCTAAAACACAAAAACGTAAAAAGAAAAGTTACTTAGAATACTTCTAAAACACAAACGTAAAAAGAAAAGTTACTCCATTGCCAGTTATTTGAATAGGAATTAGCATTTTTCCCCCTTAATACGAAAGCAAATATATCTAAACATATTGATTAATTTACATGGTGATAGCTAGAAAGAGAAATGTTAACACCCTATTTGCTGATCAGTTCTAACTATAAGTTAAGGCTTACAATCTCCATTACCAATTATTGCCAATAACACAATCTTACAAAAAATAAAAATAGTCAGTTGCGAAAAGAAAGAAAAACATGCAAAAGTAGACAGAAAAAAAGCGATTGGTTGCAAATACACTCCGGTAGCAGTGTTTACTGTTTTCTATACAAACCTGAACTAGTTATAGTGATTATATTGACCACCCCTTATTAATAAATCAGTCACCTTAGATATAATTCTACAAGTAGGCTAATAAAATTGTGCCATCTATTGGTTAGTTTTAGAAATAACGTTTTTTTTCTTGTTCGTCGGTGTTTACCTATACTTGGTAGAAAGTTGTACAATGTTTAAATAGGTTGTCCATATATATATATATATATATGTGTATCCAGTAAGTTTGAGCTAGAAGCTATTCAGTTCGTTGATATTTTTTTTATAGAGCTGTAAGTTAAAGTAGATTCAACTACCCACGTTTTAAAGCTAAGAAATTATTATACTATCCAGGATAGCCTAAAGACAGTAATTATATAAATGTCAACACAAAAGGAGCTGGTACACATAAACAACTGTATATTTACTACCCGCCTAGGTAATGTAACTTTAACTACATAGTCACCATGTGGTTAAATGTAATAGATTTGCAGAGTAGTCTGTAATACAATCATCACATACGTAACGTCAATAACGCTATTGAATTAGTCATTCAGATAACCATTAAGCACGTGTGTAATATATAACGTTATCCAACATATTTATATACATTGTAATTTCGCAGATCTATTCCCATAGGCAAACTTTCGTCATCAGCATAATTCAATGAAACCGTTTTTTGCAGATCTATTCCCATAGGCAAACTTTCGTCATCAGCATAATTCAATGAAACTGTTTTTTGCAGATCTATTCCCATAGGCAAACTTTCGCCACCAGGATAATTCAATGAAACCGTTTTTTGCAGATCTATTCCCATAGGCAAACTTTCGTCATCAGCATAATTCAATGAAACCGTTGTTGTTACCAAAGCGGTTCAGGGGGACATGTGTAAGTCAATGTTAGTTTGCATAGATCTTTTATTATAAACTAAAGCCTTGTTCGTGATACACGGTATTGGATGTGCCACTGAAGTATTAAAATCTTCTTCTTAAGTATATTTTTTGATAACACACAAGATCGATCCTTGCTGGAATTGAAAATGAATTTTAAATCTCCAGTGTCAGACATTTTTCTTAGGCTTCTGAGTTGCCTAAAATTACTAATATTTAGGGGGTGTGGTAGTAAGTTCGGAGCGAACATCAGAACACTATTACTTGTTTTGTTTATTCATTTTTATTTTTTGCAATAACGTGAAAAAATATTCAATTTTATTTTCTCGACTCCAATATAATCTTCTAGCAGGTTTTCCAAGTATTCGTCAGGTATCTGATGATATTTCCGCCCGAATACCTTTGTCTTTTTTATCCGATTTACGATCTTTGCGTCTTGAAAAATGAAACGTTTCAAAACACCTACCTCTGTTTTTACTATATCATTAACGAAACGCATTTACCAAATTGTGTTAGTTCTTCATTGCTTTGAGTTTCAAACCATCATAGCAATACCAATACAAACTCGCAAAGAATTGGAAACTTTACTTTTGATTTTAACTTCCTCGCATAGTGTTGTTGTCTTAGTTATAATCTTAAACTAGTCGTTATTGGATGATTCGGAGCGAATACAATGCACTGCAAAAAACTCGTCGCTGTTAAATTAGAAATGAAATAATTTCTTGGCTGTTCGGTTTTTCCGGCTTTAAAACGAGATTGGTTTAGAAGAGCGTTTAAACTTAAGGACTAAAAAAAAACTAATTTAAAAGCCTCCAGTTTGGACTTACCAATGAAGCAGTTACCTAGCAACCTATAAGACAAAGATCTTATTATTGTAAATACTCCTATTTGCCGTGAACGTAAATACCCAATGAATGAAAGCTGTTTCTTCAATAGAATGTCTAAAAGAAAATGTATTCATTAATTCCTCAGCAGCCCAGTTTTTCTTCACCTTTAAACAAGTTTTAATTGCGTTGTAGGACAGGTGTAAAAAATAACATTGAGATAGTCTGTGTTCTTCGAACAATTCGTATAAGTTTATAACTTATTCCTTTTATTCTAGGGTATCTAACGTTTCTTCACATCACAAAGTTGTAAGTTTTCGAAAGTTTTACAAATCCTAGGACCAATTATACTCAGAGAATAATTGTATTTACATTAGTTGTATGTGCTGTAGTCATGATTTTCTAACAGCGTGAATAGGAACTGGAATGTATTATTCAATAACAATTCAAGTCTTCTGATAAGTGAATTAAATAGCACTCACGTGGGTATCTGCCATTGTTTTTGGCCTGAAGAAAAGAGAACACGATTCAGCCAACGTGTAAATCGTTCCTATGTCTTGTACGAAAAAAATTAAAATTAATAGTGTCTATTATGTGAACTATAGTTATTGTTTTGAAGTGGCTGAAATAATATCATTAAAACTTCTTATATTCTCTAAATCCCAATATTTCCGTTAAGGCAAATGTTGCCTTGGAATTGATGGATGATACCGTTGACTAGATGCTTTTCCTCTGATCTATCGTTTCAAAATTAGGCACAACTAGCTCAAATAGTCTTTCAGCAACTTTGTACGAATATCCGAAAACAAAGATACTAGCCTACAAAAGCAATAGGGCACAAATAACAAACGGGTGATATAAAAACACCTATTTTTTTATATAATAAAATAAAAAACACAATTCTACATTCATAGTGTTCTCAATTCTGAACAAAATGTATGAACCAAAGCAACAACGATCCACATGCTCTGATACGATGACGTAATGAATCGATCACTGAACATTACTCTCCTGTGAAAACAAAATAGGATTTTTTAAAAGTAGACCAGTGAGAAAAAAGAAACAGTATATAATAGAACTAATCTCCTTTTCTTTGACGGAAAAATTATGATGGTTCCAGAAAAAAAAAACGCTTTAAAACTATTTCCTCGGAGAATTGGGTCGTGTATTTTAATTCCAGGTAGTGTGATGAATAACAGCTATAGTAAGCAATCCAGCAACGTGTGTTCCTGCAAACCGGATTACTTAGACACAAAAATTACTTTCTTTTAGTTTGTTGATTTTTTTCAAATTTTCAGCCATGCACTAAGACCTCATTTTATTGTAATGTTGGTTTTCGTTTCTACAGGTTTTCTTTCAAGATGAAATATTTTTCAAGGCACTTCACACTGATGCCTTTTAGTAAACTATACTCACAGGATTAAGCCGGAATTTCTCTTGTTGAATTGTAGATATTGAACAAACAAAGGTGAAATGGACAGCAACTGTGTAGTCTAGAAAGACACTTGTGTACAAAATATTTGAGAACTAATCCACAAAAGTAGATCAGGTAGGAAACACGACGTTTCGAAAACCTTCCTTCTTCAGGTTATTCTCCACTGGTTCTGCAGGGGTTTATAGAATATCCGAAAGGATTGATGTGGACGTGACGTTACTGACTGGTGGTTCATGTAACGTGGTTAACGGAGCCAGTGGTGAGTTGACCAATGGCAACCATAAAGTGCTGATTTCTATGTTATACTGGAGAAATTGGAAGTCATTTTGGGGCTAGAATAAAAGGGCACAAAGATTGTACAAGATTGACGAAAACAAAAAAATATTCCCTGACAGAACATACCATGTTGATGTGATATGAACAATGCCATTCACATGGACTCAGATGAATTCTGGAAAACAGGGAAAATTAAAGTATTTCTATACATCAACGTGAAGAAACCATCGTTAAAGAGAGACTCGGGCCTTGAAACCAGTAGGTTGTGGTTACCAAATGGTCAAATATTCACTCATTTCACCAACCACGTCACGTCCACTTCAACCTTACAGATACCATTCAAAAACCTGAAAAACCAGACGGAAAACTTTCTGGATATCGCCGTTTCTATTGAATTAACATGTTCCAAAACATTCATTCTACACCAGTCTTTCATTTATGGGTATAGACAGTTATGTTTTAAGATATAAAATGAAGTATATTTTGAAATCAAACTACTCTCAAGTTTCGTTTTGAGTAGCTTGAAATTCACTGTCGAAAACAGAAAACTTTTTTTGAAGATATAGGACAGAACTAATAAACTTCAACGTTCTTACGCTATTTATCGATATGTTTGTTTTCAATGGGAATAAGATTATGTGGGATAAGCCATGCGTCTTTCGGAAGATCGTATAAAAGAGCATTTGCAGCCTAAAGCTGGTAGTTTTTCAAATATTTACAGATACCTAGACCAAGAATGTGACGAGACTGTAGATGAAAAGTAGTTCCAACAACGAGCAAAATTTAAGAATTAACGAACTCTTAGCTATCAAGAAACTGCAACCAGCTTTGCCTAAATCATTTTCAATTCTTGGATAATTATTTCTCTAATTGGAATCAAATCGCTATTAATTAGATTAGTACTTGCAACTACGATCAAAATAAAATGGAAGAATAGCTAATTTTATTTTTTATGAAATATGACAATTTTAGTGCATGATACAAGCTACCATGGTAACAACTTCAAAATAACGAGTTCTTTCATTTAATTGAATTAAGATTTTTAGCCCAGATTGCTAACTTTAGAAACAATCTCTTTTTGAAAATTATGAAATTAAATTATTTTTGTTTAGACTTCGGTTACATTTCCT
>NW_013667002.1:183356-186246 GCF_000517525.1 Limulus polyphemus | reverse complement strand
ATGTTTGTTCATCATGAATACTCTATTTATATCGTCTATAAACAAATGTGGATGTTACTTTGCAAGTGGGCCATGGGTACATTATAAACAATGGCGGTAAAGTCACATTATTCGATTAGAGTAGCCTCTAGTGTATCAGTTTAAAATTAGGAACTATTGGTGCAGATATAACTCCTGTGTAGCTTTACGCGAACATGCGAAAGAAACAATTGTTTTTCAGGAGTACATAAAAAGGTACAATCATCTAGATAAGACTATGAAACAATGGAAATAATCATGTAAACTGGCGAGTTTTGCAGCACAATCTGTAAAAATAATTAACCGACGATTATAAGCTGTTTTAAGTTAAGAAAGACAACTGTTCTATTATACAAGTTTGTCTTTCATCTTATCGTTTGAAATATCGTACTTTTCCATTATTAGTTACAATAAATGTGTCTTGCTTTAATAACTTTGTTTTTCAGGAGTGCATAAAAAGATACAATCATCTAGATAAGACTATGAAACAATGGAAATAATCATGTAAACTGGCGAGTTTTGCAGCACAATCTGTAAAAATAATTAACCGACGATTATAAGCTGTTTTAAGTTAAGAAAGACAACTGTTCTATTATACAAGTTTGTCTTTCATCCGTATCGTTTGAAATATCGTGCTTTTCCATTATTAGTAACAATAAATGTGTCTTGCTTTAATAACTTTGACGACGGAATTGTTACAAGTGTAACATCATTGAAGAGGGAAAACAATCAATAATAGGAACATCACGAATTGTGCCCCCCCCCCCCCAGTGGTATGCCTGCGGACTTAGAACGCTAGAATCCGGGTTTCGATACCCGTGGTGGGCAGAGCACAGAAAGCCCATTGTGTAGCTTTGTGCTTAATTACAAACATACACATACTTATGGATTGTAGAATAATCTCAAACCACCATTCACGTCTTGGATTATAAACATCTGTTTAGTTGGTAAACATGTAAACATTTATATCACTTTTTTAATATCTCAACGCTTCTTTTCGTTATAAATTTCCATTGGCCTACGCCAGCATGCACTAGCCTGTTGCCAAAGTTTTTGCTTTCATATGTGTTGAAATGAACTCGACACTTCTTAAGAGATTCTAAAATTGAAATCGTAAATAAACTACAGTTCCCTAATAACTGTCTTCTAGTTAGAAACTTCTGGTTTTAAGCACCAATACGTATGTATTCCCAGTGTGTTTAATTAAAGAAATAACTTATTTGACGAGAATGCGTATGACGAATAATTGGAATGCCATGTTAACAATTTAAATTATCAGGTTGGCAACTGTTCTGGAAATGTAATTAAACAGAATGGTATATCGTGTCTGATATAACAAACTCAACATAAAACCATCTTATCATTTTAATGTATTACTGTTTACGAAAGTTTTGGTGTGCTTAAGCATCAGTATCTGATCACTATTGGTTTTCTTTCTAGTTCTTTTTTATTTCACATGTGAGGCTTTCGAACTGAAGTTCAATTTGACTTACGGTGTATATCTATCGAATTGTAGGCTCTATTTCTGAAGATATATCACACGTGTGATACTTTTTCTTTTGGTCGTTGTTGCCTGGTATTGTATATATGGAAGGATGCATAAGTGTGATGACGTAATTCAAGAATAGTATGGGAAATTTTGTACAATTAATAACTGTGTTGGAAAAAAACAAAAACAATTAACCATGGGAATCCTAGACGCTAATTACATAAGGGAAGAAAAAAAAACAATTAACCATGGAAATTCCAGACAGTAATTACATAAGAAACAAACAATTAACCATGGGAATCTCAGACGCTAATTACATAAGAAAAAAATATTAACCATGGGAATCCCATATGCTAATTACATAAGGTAAAAAAACACAATTAATCATGGAAATTCCAGACGCTAATTACATAAGGTAAAAAAAAAACAATTAACCATGGAAATTCCAGACACTAATTATGTAAGGTAAAAAAAACAACAATTAATCATGGGAATCCCAGACGCTAATTACATAAGGTAAAAAAACAAAAACAATTAACCATGGAAATTCCAGACACTAATTACATAAGAAACAAAAAATTAACCATGGGAATCCTATACACTAATTATGTAATGTAAAAAAAAAAAAACAATCAATTATAGGAATCCCAGACGCTAATTACACAACAAAGAAAAATTAACCATGGGAATCCCACATGCTAATTACATAAGGGAAAAAAAACAACAACAATTAATCATGGGAATACCAGACGCTAATTACATAAGAAAGAAAAACAATTAACCAAGGGAACCCCAGACGCTAATTACATAAGAAAGAAAAACAATTAACCAATGGAACCCCAGACGCTAATTACATAAGAAAGAAAAACAATTAACCAATGGAACCCCAGACGCTAATTACATGGAAAAACAATCTTAGCTCTTTTAAATGAAATGTTTACAGAACAAACAAATTCTGTAATTTTCAGTTTTAGCAATGCATGAAACAAATAAAATTAAACCGGTTTCTTACCTAAAGAGTCACTCCTCAGGTGTACAAATAAATAAAACTCTCTACCTATATACTTATTTATTCAAGTATATATATATGTTAGTGAGTTGGACGTGACATGGCCCGTTGATCGTGCCAGGAATACGTTATAAAAGTGATCGACGTACAAATTCTAACTAATTTATTATAGCGGCCTGAAAGTTGGCGATGGGTGCTGTTGACCAGTTCCTTTCCCTTTAAGGCCTGGCACGACCAGGTGGTTAGAGAGGGACGCGGGTTCGAATCTCCGTCCCACAAAACATGCTCGTACTTTCAGCCGTGGGGGCGTTATAATGTGACGGTCGATCCACTATTCGTTGGAAAAAGAGTAGGCCAAGAGTTGGCGGTGGGAG
>NW_013667002.1:181429-182578 GCF_000517525.1 Limulus polyphemus | reverse complement strand
AAAACAAACAAACAGATTTATAAATCTCCCGAATTTTACAATCATTTATTTGAACGCTCTTTAAACATGGTAAAAAGTAAGTCGATTTCTCGTTCTGTATTGACTGTAAGGCTTATTTATATTATTAACATTTAACAATAATGGGATTCGAATTTAATGGATTGCTTTTAAATTCAACGAGGGAATGCAAGTTAAAACTGAAATGATTTAATGAGTTTTTGTTATCTGGTGTAAACAACGAAATACTTAGTGTAAGGCGCATAGGTTAATTAAATACATTGATTAATGGACTCTCTGTTGGACAGCGAGCAGATATCAAACATCCCAGCTAATCAGTCCTCGAGAAAAAGGAAGAACAAACAGAGAGAAAAATAAGGAAATTAATTAGATGAGCAGAGTAAAAAAAATGAAGCTTAACAGTGTAGGAAAAGTAAGTGGAGGGAAGTGTAGTGGATAAGTTTGAAAACAATCGTGATAGAAAGTTTCTCCTAACAAATCTAATAATCAGTTGTATTATTTATTTGTAAAAGGAAAAGTTAAGGAATTAAGATATTATTTCTGTTATTTGTGACATATTGCATGCGATATTTAATGAAATATTGGCTGAAGCTATTTCTAAAACACAAACTGAATAACTGAATGATTAAATGAATAGATGAACACTGTTGTTCAAACTCAAATCTTATAAAATGTTAATAAAAAAAATTATTGAAACTAATGGTATAGTGGTATACAAAACTAGTGATATCCTCATAGAGTTAGTTAAATATCTCCTTAGTTCTGTTTTTATTTGTTGATTTTACAAAGAAGAAAATAGCCAAATTTTTTTCAACAAAAAAATCTGTATTTATAAAATACTGCTTTCTGATTTGCAAATAAAAAAGGTAAAATACTTTGAAAGTTGATCACAAATACATCTAATATATATTCAATATTGTTATTTATCGTTTAAATTGGTGTATCACAATTATTAGTTGAATAAACATATACTTTTTATATCGTGAATACGATCAATTAGCGTGTATTGAAAGTTGTACATAATGAAAAATTATTTTCAACTCAAACTCATTCTTGATCCAATATATTATTACATGTGTGTGTGTGCTTTAATAGGCAGTTTTTTCAACTCAAACTCATTCTTGATCCAAT
>NW_013667002.1:158712-180987 GCF_000517525.1 Limulus polyphemus | reverse complement strand
AATTTCTAGTACTAATTTATAGTAGATTACAGCTTTACAGTTAGGAAGATTATTTTTAAACAGATACGACATTTCGAAATTGTTGAATGTTGATTCAACTACTAAATTTGCGTACTTGAGAATGATCGAACGTCGAGCCTATTTGAAAATATTTTTCCTTACTATAAAGGCCCGGCATGGCCAGGCGGTTAAGGCGCTCGACTCGCAATCTGAGGGTCGCGGGTTCGAATCCCCATCCCACCAACATTCTCGCCCTTTCAGCCGTGGGGGTGTCATAATGTGACGGTCAATTCCACTATTCGTGGGTAAAAGAGTAGCCCAAGAGTTGGGTGGTGATGACTAGCTGCCTTCCCTCTAGTCTTACACTGCTAAGTTAAGGACGGCTAGCGCAGATAGCCCTCGTGTAGCTCTGCGCGAAATTAAAAAACAAACAAACCTTACTGTAAAACCTGTAACTTGTTAGCAAATAATACTTAATCCGCAAGTAAACTCAAAACGAAACTATTAACTTTCTCGTTTTGGTGACATGAAAAAAAAGGTTAAATCAAACACAACTGGATTTGCATCTATGATTACCTCTGTTGAAGGAATTTCTGGTATTTAATAGTGACAATTTAAACATTTTTCAACAACATACTCTTATAATATTTTCATACAATCGAAATATAACGTTGTAGTTATCCAGAGCTAAACCCATCCCCTTTATAAATCTAGTAGATATTTCGCAAGAGTTTAAGCTTTCCCCTTCTTGAAAATTTCCATCCCGATGAAAACACAAATCAAATCAACTACGAAGCATGCAGTTGAAAGAGGTTTTATTTTTTTTTAAATTAAGTTGGACTGTGAAATACAATATGCAAGTAATAAAACACGATAGGGAATAGAAAATTGGCTTTAAAAGTGGTATCGAGTCCAATATTCACTCAATATTTTTCTAATTAACAGAGAGTAAAGACTCTGTTTATATACCAATATCTATTGAAATTAAAAAAGGAGTTGTATTTATGTCATTACGTTTAGATGCACATGCAATAAAAAACACTTATGTCATTACGTTTAGATGCACATGTAATAAAAACCGCTGAAATTGTTATATTGTTCTGTTCTCATGTTTTCATTGAATTTTATTTGTCAATGTTCTGTCTTCACCCTTTAAATTATGCTATTATGTAAACGCAAAAGTTAGTTATTTGGTTTTATGCTCTGAAGCATACTAATCTGAATTTTCAATCCTGTACGTATATGCTGATGATTCTATATGCTGAAACTTTCAGTTAATTAACTAATATTATCTCAAGTCTCCAGTTGCATTTTAATAATTCTTAAATATTGATAAACCGAATTGTTGAAAAGTAGTTGTAGACTAAAATAAGTTGTGAACGGTGGGTAATGATTTATCTAAGTTACTAACAAAAAAAGATCAACCATCTGCCAGTGATAGTGTGAAAACAACGTTTCGAGTCATTAGCGAAGGTTTTAATGTTAGATCAGCAAGCGAGCAATGGTAAGAATCTATGTATTAAAGAAAAAAACGGCTGTGTTAGAGAGCTCAGACGTTTTGAATCCCAGAACGCATAGAACTGTATGGTGATGGAAAAGTGTACCGAACAGAGGCGAAAATAAAAGGACCAAAATATATTTGATATTACAGGTAACAATTGTATTCTAATTATATTCATTAATGCTTTATAAATTAACATTAGATAACTCTATTAGTAACATCTACTCACAACTACCTTTCATAGTTCCGGTGGTAGATGAAGCTTGCTTTAAAATCATAGGATATTTTAGATTTCTATATACACTAGGCACTGAATCTAAATTATTGGTAGGTTTGTCTTAAATGAATCGGCCTAGTGGTTAGCATGCCGAATTGCGGATCAGAAAGTCCAAGGTTCGAGTCGTAATGGTGCTGTGGATACGTTACAAAATACTACTTAAAGCCATTATTCAATTCCAGGAGCCGAAAAAAGCCATTGTAAAGTCAGATACTGCTGACTAACTGATCAATAGTTCAAAAGTAGGAATGGCTATATGTATCCATCCTTGGGACCTATGACCTAGTCAGTTACCCCAGTTTCAAGTTGAAAATGCCAATATCATATCCTAAACAATCTTTGCTTAGATACTGTTGAACCAGCACCAAAATATTTAAATTAGCTTTAACACGTATTGAACATACGGAAAATAGTTCAGTATTTTGTACACACAGCTTTCAATTGGTGTACTGATACGAAATGTAATATTTTATAAGAAATTTGTTTTGTTTTGTTTGTAATTAAGCATAAAGCTACACAATGGGCTATCTGTGCTCTGCCCACCACGGGTTTCGAAACCTGGATTCTAGTGTTGTAAGTCCGCAGACATACCGCTGTGCTAGGGGGCTTGCACTTGTAAAAAGAGGCCTGCAAAATTTCATTTCACAGCTTTGACTACATATAATTCTATAGCCACGTGAAGTTACCAAAAAAATTCAAAATTGCCAGTATCCCTAAATCTTTGTCCAGCAACAACAAAAAACGTATCCGTATTTTATGCTATGAGACTGAAGAGGAAAGTTCAATGTGCATACTTTTGCAAAATGTGATTTTTCAAAAATAGAAAATTGGCTTTAAAATTCCTTATTTTTATTTCGCTGTTATTTTCCATCAAGGAGAGAATCTCTAAAACGTCAAGTGAATTAGCAAACGCTAGCCTAAGCGCTTGCAACGCGAGCACCTAGTGATTACGGACAGTGGACTCATTCTTTGTTTCTCATACGTTTTACGATATATATATATACTAATCCTAGCGCTAGTGACATGAAGTAATGAATACAATCTTTGTCTACACAGCTCAGGTAGCTACCTACTTCTAATTAGTTGTAAATAACTATTTATTCTTGAAAGCATGCCACATCAGCACTGAATGAGAAAGAACATCGATTAATGAAAATAAAGTATTACTCTCCTCCCCTTCATACGGACACTGTCGTCCCCAGAGTTCCTTCCGAACATCTCAGCTCAGAATGAGTGTGTTCTTTTGTGTAACTACTGCTTCAAACTCATTCTCAAACTTTATCATACTTAAAGATAACACACTTTCTTATCCCATGTAAGCTACTTGATAATGTGTGTAATATCAGCAATATCCTGATAGCATATTACTTCCCGGGATAAGTTGTTTCTCTTTAAAGGACTAGTTAAACAATAATGATTACAGTTGTTAGTTATAGTGATTACAGTGTAAGTGTCTTGGGTTGAGATAACACACAAAAATATGGGTAATCCATCCAAAAACACTTGAGCGAAAATGAAGAAAAAAACATCCAACACAATCCTGCTTTAGCTCTAACCGTAGATGATAACTCATAAACAAGTGGTCTTGGATGGATATACATATATGTGTGATTCTGAGAAATCACGTAAGATAAAAAAAATAGACGAATCACAAAACAATAAACTAGATAACCCGAACGTTAAAGGGTATATATATATATCTCATAAAGTTAGTTCGCTTATTCTAACTCTCATAACTCGAAAACTGGTAATCATACAACTATAATATTTAGTAGATGAGCTAACGAAAGGAAGAGAAGAACGACTCTGGTAGCAAAAACAATTTTCAATAGGAGGCGTTAATGTAAAAGTTACTGTTTGTGTTTAAGTGAAAATCTACACAATGAGTTATATACGCGCTGTGGCCATCACGGGTATCGAACCAAGAATGTTAGCGTGTAAGCACTTAAGCTTACCGCTGAATCACTGGGGGCTTGTGAAATGTGCTTACAGCGTAAAAACAGTATCACGAATGTTGTGATTTATTCGGCTATCAGAAATTACTCCTGGTAATTTATTTCTGACATTATAATGATTCTCGTAAAGTATTACTACATGGTAATAAGGCTGCAGCAGTATAAGGAATTATCGACCTGAATGCGGTGAAAAGGGAAGAACTTACAGAAGTGAGGCTTATGGAAAGTTATACACAAATTTGTACAAAGAAAATCGGTTGTTATGTGCCTTGAAAAGAAGAAGATTTTATAATGCAAGCGCTTTCCAGCAAGATAGGGGCTTCACCCCCACATTGCACAGATTATCAAGACAATGCTTGGACTAGATATTTAAGATCGAGTAATCAGCAGGCATTTTCACACGTGCCCAGCACTCTCTCCAAATCTCGCCCTCCTTCATGTTTGGTTATGGAGCCACTCAATCTTTAAGTTACCGTGACGCAGCTAATGCCTCGAGAGACCTGAAATATACGATACAAAAGTATAGTATAACTTTCAAATGTTAGAAGTCTAACAGTATCATTCACGAATACTGGACATGAATTGTTGACACTTTGGAACATTTTTAACATGTTAGATGTTCGAATTTTGAATTAGCGCCCTCTGGTGATAATTATTTGGGTACTAGAGCCTCCTATCTTATCGTCTTATTAGTTCATGCACCACAAATCATAGATCGATGTTGATTAGTATAGACATTAGAATAGGCCAACGAGGTTTATAATAATTTTGTGTAACAGTGCAATTATACAGAAAAAAAAACACATTATATTTCAACTTGACATACACCTTAGCAACTATTTAGCTTTTAAATATTTAAGCACAACTATGTAGACAGCTCAATAATATTATTATTATTATTACCTACCCAAATAGTTATTTGTACAGTTTGTTTGTTTGTTTTTAATTATGCACAAAGCTACACAAGGGCTATCTGTGCTCTGTCCACCACGGGTATCGAAACCCAGTTTCTAGCGTTGTAAGTCCGCAGACATACCGCTGTGCCACTGGAAGGCTATTTATACAGTATTAAATACATACACCAAATATATATTTAAAAACTCAAGAAAATTCTACAGGTAGAAGCTAATATTTGAAAATCGAAGCTAATTATTTTCTACATGTCAAAGTGAATTTAAAGATACTTTTTGCACCGGAAATATTAATATCTTAATATGTGAACGATAATTCACTAAAAAGTATTTATATGATAATTTTAAAATGTGTATAAATTGTCAATAATCTGTTACAAAGTATAAACAGGTGTTATAGATTGTACAAAAATACTGAATGTAGGAAAGCGAGAGAAATATTAGAATAACTAGCAGATATTCGCAATATACATGCGATCAAATTAGTATATTACTATTAACAATATTTCTTTAAATACAGGATTTCTGGAATAATACAAAGGAATACTAATCGCATATACTGAAATCTATAGGTCCAATTGTCTTAGGCCTAACATTAATTAAGCCTTTATAAGTACGGCCTATATTCGATAAAGTGATAAATTAACAATGTAACTTGAGTATGTTTTTTTTCTTTAGTTTGGGCTTGTTTGAAGTTAAGCACAAAGGGCTATGCCCACCACGGGTATCGAAACCCGGTTTCTAGCGTTGTCGGTCTGCAGACATGCCACTGTGCCACTGGGGGCTAGTTAGGGCTAAAATTTACCGTACTTAATACTATCAGTAAATAAATCTATAATGTTATTGTATGATCTAACGTTAGATCTTTTTAAAATCTTTGATACAATTTTAATATATTTTTGTATAAAATGTCTACTAAAATACATTTACATCCGCCTTTTGTATACATCTGTTGAAATGAGTGTTCGCGCATGCGCATTTAGATAGAAAGGTTTGCGCGTATTTTCAGAACAAACATAAAATGAGTATTATTATAACAGATTGATTATTTTTTACTCCACCAATAAATGTGTATAAATCTTTACTAAGATTTGTTTTTCTTATTTGAAATCCCAGCTTTAGCACTCTGGAAATCGATAGAACGTTGTCCCGTTAGATACGGACTTCTTTCGAATTACTTCCTGTACACGTTTTTAATTTCCTTTTTTTTTTGTAACAAAAACTTGTATGCAAGCGCAGCTGTACAAAATGATAAAATGAAGATAGTCAACAAATGTATCGATCGACTTTAATATATTTTTTTTTCAAACGGTGTCTGTAAAGAATATCGTTATATTCATATAATTTGGCAGCTTGCGGAAGTAACAGGAACTATTAACATATTTTTGATCTCAGCATTTTATTAAAAAATAACGATATCCATTCGTTTAGAAAATCCCGTTTTCTCAATTGGGGTAACTAATTGAGGTAAAAGTTTCTAGGTCATTACTGTTCCGTAACGCAACCACTAGCTACGGAAGAACCCTTCTCTGTGACTAATGTTGGAGTAGTTAAGATGTATTCTCTCATTATTCATACATATACTAACAACAGAACGAATTATATTAAAGCTGCTTTAATGACAAAACTCACGGCCATGTTAACCTAACGGACAAATTTATCAATGATGGTTGATTTATTTTACAGCTGTTCTTTCTATGGATGTAATTTATCCGCGCTTTACCAAAGGAGTTCTTGGATAATTATCCGGCGTTTAAGAGGTGCAATTTTTGTAAAAATGGATTAGTGGAAATAAGAGAAGTGGAATATTGTTGGAAGGAAGTATTTCAACGAAAGAGATATCACTGCGATTATATTCTTCAGCAACCTTCAGAACTTACAACACACTTAAACATATTTTATGGAAGGAGACACGAAGCAAGACGTTGAAATGTCGTTAACTGCATTCAGAGAGAGAGGTGTATAATTAGTAGCTCCAGGTACTCGGTCATCTGTAGTTTAAGCTAGAAATCTGAATTTAGTTATAAAACTTCATAGATCCAGTAAATCTGTCATAAGTCGAAGAAATTGTATTTTAAGTATATAATTTGTAGATCCAATTAATCTGTCACTGGTACCTTGGGCTAATAATCTATATTTAAGTATAGAATCTGTAGATCCAGTTACTTTGTCAATGGTATTTTAGGCTAAGAATCTATGTTTAAGTATAGAATTTATAGACCAAATTATTCTGTCACTGGTATCTTGGGCTAATAATCTATATTTAAGTATAGAATTTGTAGATCCAATTATTCTGTCACTGGTATCTTGGGCTAATAATCTATATTTAAGTATAGAATTCGTAGACCCAATTATTCTGTCACTGGTATCTTGGGCTAATAATCTATATTTAAGTATAGAATTTGTAGCTCCAATTATTCTGTCACTGGTATCTTGGGCTAAGAATCTGTATTTAAGTATAGAATTTGTAGATCCAGTTACTTTGTCAATGGTATCTTAGGCTAAGAATCTTCATTAAGTATAGAATTCGTAGACCTAATTACTTTGTCACTAGAGTCTTGGGCTAAGAATCTGAGTTTAATTATAAAATTTGTAGATTCAGTTACTCTGTCTTCGTGGCTCGAGCTGTGAACCTAGTTTTAGTTATAAGCATAACCCAGTGGAAAAATAGTTATGATATGATACAGTGACCAGTATTATTTGATATCTTGGCAAAAAGAACCTGACAAGGTACTTTTATCAACTGTTTGCTAGAAAATCAACATTCGAATTTCTTCTTGTGCGTTAGAAATATAGTTTATATGTTTCGTTAAAGTTAACTTGAAATATAACTAAGACCTCGGATATATTTTTACTTTGGAAAAATTATTTGTCCTTTGAACTTTTCTACTGTATCAGGATACTTTCTATGACAAGTTACAAACTTTTGAGGGCGATAAAAAAGTGGTTTTATAGAAGAAAGCTATGGGAACGTTTGTATCTGTTTTATTATTTCACAGACAAGATTTATCACTGAAGTTAAATCCATAAACGGAATATGTCATCACACAAACGTTACATTCAACGTCCATTCATCATCATCTACTGCCAATATGATGATCACATCGGTCTCAGCACGGATTGCGAATTTCTTGTAAACATAAAAAAGAAACCCAGAAATACTAACATTCATAATCCTATGCCTGAGGCACAAGTTCTTGATTTCTTTTATGTATATATATATATAAATACTGTGGAATGTGGGTGACAGTAACACTAAGTGTATCACTAGAATCTATAAAATTGCATCAAATGTGAAATAATTATAGAAAATACAGAAATTTTCAGAAATTGAATTGGGAAATTACTCAGTGATGCGTTTAGATATTGAAGCTTGCTGTCAGTTTCAACTCAACTGCACAACAACCAAGAATATGATCTTTATCAGAATTCCTCTTACTGTCGTCAATGGTAAGAGTGCAGTTTCTTCATCTTAACATTCAAATCTGACTTCTTATGTAGAAGAATGCACAGGTAACCCATTGTGCAGCTTTGTGCTTAATTACAAATAAAACGTAGACGTTACACTGTTTTGTTTTTTAAGGTTCCACAAAGCACAAATGAAGTGATAAATTGTCTGAAACTGGGATTTTGAGTAAATATGATAATTGTTATTAATAATATTTCATCTGTTCTACGTCTCATCTGGTCAAATTTGGTAAATCTTAGTCTAATACGAGTTACATGTTACAGACTGCTTACAGACAATAAAGTAAAGTAAAGTATCAACAAAACTAGCATAACTTCCAAGTATGTTTGTTTGTTGTTAAGCACAAAGTTGTACAATGAGCTATCTGTGCTATGTACACGGGTATCGAAACTTGGTTTTAGTGGTTTAAGTTCTCAGTCTTACCGATGAGCCATAAGACTATTTTATATAAACGTAAAAAAGAAAGATAAAGACTGTAATATGATGTTGGAAAAATAAAGTTTTATTAACCTACAAGTTTCCAGTTCTTTAATGAAGAGCTCTTTGTCAGGTGACGATAAAAAAGAAACCAGGAATTTATAATTCAAGACAGAATAGGACGCTGAAGGATGTTTAACGAAATATTTTCTCCAAATTGGGATCAATGTGACGTTTTTACTGGCAACAGATATGTTTAGTTTGTAACGATCAACTAAGATTTAAGATGTTTCGCTTCAGGTATTTGATCTGAGACCATAAGATGTACAAATGATATGTCATAATATCATATAGTTCTAGGAAAGACCATAAATTGAAAATAAAAATTAAAAATCAATCTTGGGACAAAAAGAAGGTAATAAAAATTATCGATCCTAATAATACAAAGTTTGTATGGTATTAAATAAAAAGAAGAATATCTAGTAATTACGATAATTCGCAAAACAAATAACATACAGTTTATATGAGCTCTAATAGAAATGTTAGGTTCCACTAATTGTCCATCTGTGGGCTATTAATGTTCTCCGGAGGGTCAGCGATCAGTTTTCTTACATACAACGCTAAAATCCGGGACTCGATTCCCCGTGGAAGATAGAATACAAACAATCTTTTACGTAACTTTGGAATAACAAAACATCACAGCGTTATTAATGTACTATGATTAATGTCTAAACCCAAGATTATCTAAGCAGTTAGAGAACTCGACCTGATCCCAAAGGATGCCTGTGCCTGAGGGCATGAAGAGGGGGGAATATTAAAGGGAGACTATTTTGCTACCGGAAAGTTTCATGACGTTATAGCTCCACAAAATTATGCCAGAGGGCGAGTAATTACAATGTGCCATTTCAATGAATAGTTCAACAAGGTGGCTCGAGCAGAGGGATAGATCCAAGGTGCGTCACTGTGGGCGATGAGCTTACCTATTGGGCGCTGGCAGATGTTTTGCTTTGTGGTTCGCGAGCGAACCACCAGAGGGTGCTGTTGATTATCAAACTGTGTAATGTTATACAAATATACTTCTATAGTTCTTAAAACGATATTAGTTTCTATATTATTCTTAGGATGAGCTTTATAGTATGACTTCAATAACAATAATAAACAAAGTTTTTGCATACGTAACATTAATATACGATCCAAGTAGAGAACTGTTTTTCATGTTAACTTAGAACATTGAAGCTCCAATTATATCATGTACAAATACCAAGATTCATGTTTCATTTAATTTTGATACGTTTGTAATTAAATGAAAGTGAATGAAAAACTGCAACTCCAAGACTTTCTCTCGAACTGATGTTGACATGGTATCAAATAAGTAAAAGTGGATAAGTGGTATAAGTCTCTTGTAAATCTGTTTGGTTTTTGTGTTGAATAGATAGAAAAAAATAGCCATTCTGTAATTCTTCTAAGCCGAAGGTTTTTGGGAACGTAGCTAAAGACATGCGAATGTAATTGATGCTGTCAATAATCCTGATCTTGAGACATTTTAATATAACATAATGTTTAGTGACAACAAGGGACTTACTGGTCCATCTAGACTGCCCAATACTCTAAACTAAACTAAAACTATTAAATAAAATAAAATATTCCTCAAAGTCAACGCTAATTCATATAGTTATCAAGCTTTCTCTTAAACTCAGTTAGATTTACTGCATCCACAACATCCGAAGGCAACATATTTCAAAGGCCAACCACCCTGTTAGAAAAATAAAACTGTCTTAGCTGAAGATGACTCCTACCCTGCCAAAATTTATATTTGTGTTCCCTAGTCCTACCATTATCACCATTAAGTATGAAAAAAGATGATGCATCAATACTATCAATTCCCTTAACAGTATTGACTACCTCAATCAGATCCCCCTCACTCTTATTTTTAAAAGAGAAAACAATTTGAGAGATTCCAACCTCTTCTCATATGACAACCCCTCCATCCCAGGCACCGTTCTAGTAACCCTTTCCAACAATTCCATGTCTTTCCTAAGGTAAGGAACCCAAGACTGAACAAAATACTTCAAATGTTGCCTAACCAGTGATCAATACAATGTAATTCTAACCTCTTTAGACTTGTATTCAATATTTTTATAGATACAACCTAAAATCCTATTTGCCCTACCACTAGCAACAGCACACTGCCTAGATTGCTTGAGAGACTGATGGAGCACTACACCAAGATCCCTTTCTGTTACGGTTATTCCCATCCAAAATATATTTATAATTCAAATTTTGATAATCCACATGTATTACTTTGCCTTTGTGATCTAAATCCTTTTGTAAGACAGCGGCATCCTCCTGACAGTCAGCAACACCCAAGAACATCGTGTCATCAGCAAACTAAAGACATTTATTGACCATTCCTTCATCTATGTCATTGATGTAAATCAAAAAGATTAAAGGTCCTAAGACTGAGCCCTGAAGTACCCCACTTATGACATCAGTCCAGATTGATTGAACTCCATTTATAGCAACTCTCTGCTTTCTTCCATCCAGTTACTCTTCTATCCAATTAACGAACTCCATCATGCCTATAGAAATAATTGTTTTTACAAACCTTTTACGTGACATCTTGTCAAATACTTTCTAAAATCGAGATTCACCAAACATACAACCTTACCCTTATCTATATAAACAGTAACCTTTTCAAAGAATGTCAAAAAATTTGTAAGGTAAGATTTACCCTTAATGAAACCGTATTAAATATCTAATGAAATTATAAACTTTGTTAGATGACTTTGCAAAGCATCTTTTATCAGACTTTCGAAAATTTTTCCCACAACTGATTTAAGACTAATAGGTCTATAATTACTGGGATATTTTTTATCACCTCCTTTGAAGAGAGGAGTAAAATTAGCCAACTTCCAATCCTCTGGCATCTGCCCATTATTCAATAACTTACAAAAAATATTAGCAAGTGGCTCACATATCCAATCTTTTACCTCTTTCAAAAGGCCCGGCATGGCCAGGTGGTTAGGATACTTGACTCGCAGTCAGAGGGTCGGGGTTCGAATCCTCGTCCCACCAAACATGCTCGCCCTTTCAGCCTTGGGGGCCCTGATTTTAGCATTGTAAATCCGAAGACTTACCACTGTTCCTCTGGAGGCGTTATAATATGATGGTCAATCCAACTATTCGTTGGTAAAAGAGTAGCCCAAGAGTTGGTGGTGGGTGGTGATGATTAGCTGCCTTCCCTCTAGTCTTTCGCTACTAATTTAGGGACGGCTAGCGCAGATAGCCCTCGTGTAGCTTTGCGCGAAATTTATAACAAACAAACAAAATGGTATACTATCAATAATACACCAATAACAGCTTTTGTTTTCATTTACTATCGTCTGAATTTATTGTTATTTAAAAAAAACAACAATAATGTTAACCAGACTTTGCATTCTAATGGAGTCATAATTCCTGAAATTACTTCACGGATATTTGTCACAGGTAGCGTCATTTAAATCAAGTTTGTACATACGGGTAGTTTAGTGAAGATATTGTACTTTATACCTGTATGCATAGTTCGAAATGAAATAAAGAAAGCCTTAGAGGTTGAGATGTCATATTGGATGTTATGGCAAAGCATATCTAATTCGCTTAGTTTGTATTGTAATTCTGAAAAATTCATATAAGTAATTATAATCATATCTACGGTAAGTCGTACATTTACAAAAACGTTTCACAAAGCTACCGTATTTAGTTGGAGCAAGTATGATTTCTTAGTAGAGTTTAATAACTAGAGACAAAAGAATGAAAACATGGCAATATAAACCATAATAAATTGGATGCTGTTTTACTATTAATTTATCGTTTGGACGCGTAAATATCTAGAGTTTTGAGTTAACATGAAAAATAGACCTCTGTGTAATTGTATCTTAGACTAGTATACGTATAGTTAAATGTGTAACCGTAAAATCAAAACGATCTACACTATAGTTAGTTCATGTGATGTGTATATTATCTATGTAGAGGTTGGACATTTTACTTATAAATAGACAGGAAACAGTGTTCTTCAAGACTATGTAGATTGTGTGTTCGGTTACTTTAAGGATATGAGTTTGATGCATAAGATAAATAACTAAAGTTTGTTTAATTTTATGCTAATAAGACACATTTGTTCTTTTTTTAGGACTAGACTAATATATGTGTAAACCTTGAAGTATGCTCTGCAAATAGTGGAACACGGCGAAATAAAATATTAAATGTTATTTATTCATACACTTTGCTTGTTATTACAAACTGAATACATTGTCATACCGTTTTCACTTACAACTTTAATCAATGCTTTTATATGACACATGCCTAGAGCTTAAATAGTTTGTTTGGGTAACATGGGTAAAAGTTCTCTACGTGTACATTGTAGGGGAGACTAATATATACATATTCATACGTGTAAGCCTTGAAATACACTATATGTAATATAACAAACGAGAAAAAACTTCTCCAGAGTTCGTTGAATATGCTATGGACTTTAAACTATGTATCATACCACACAAGATTATTCACTGTATTTAATTGGATCAAAAAGAGTTAAAGAACCAGATGTTAAAGTATTGTATGGATATCAATATGATGCATATAATAACAATGTAGAGATTGGATGCTTCAGGTTAATACGAAAAACAGCTCTTTTCAGGACTACATAGGTTGTAAATTAAACTAATATATGTATTATCACATGATTGTTTGTTTGTTTTTAAGTATGCACAAAGCTACACAAGGGCTATCTGTGCTCTGCCCACCACGGGTATCGAAACCCGGTTTCTAGCGTTGTAAGTCCGCAGACATACCGCTGTGCCATTGGGGGGCATTATCACATGAATAAATCATGAATTAAACTATAGACCAACAGTCAAACTATTAAAAAACCCGAGGTTGTAAATTAAACTAATAAATGTATTATCACGTGAATAGATTATGAATTAAACTATAGACCAACAGTCAAACTATTAAAAAACCCGAGGTTGTAAATTAAACTAATATATATGTATTATCACGTGAATAGATTATGAATTAAACTATAGACCAACAGTCAAACTATTAAAAACCCGAGGTTGTAAATTAAACTAATAAATGTATTATCACATGAATAAATTATGAATTAAACTATAGACCAACAGTCAAACTATTAAAAACCCGAGGTTGTAAATTAAACTAATATATATGTATTATCACATGAATAAATTATGAGTTAAACTATACACCAACAGTCAAACTATTACGAAAACCGAAGAAACAGAATAATGTTTTTACTTATTCAAACATTGTTTGTTATTACAAACTGTATAGTTTCGTCCACTTTTGTTTAGCCATACAACTTTAGTTAATATTTTTATACGAGAAATATTTAGAGTTTGAATGTCCTAAATTAACGTGGAAAGCAGCCCTCTACCTAGATTGTAAATTTATTTTACGTATTTAGAAACTTTGTTTCTCATTTTTATTGAAGGGTTTGTTTATTTGTTTGTTTTAGAGCAAAGCTGCATTGAGGTATCTGTTGTGTCCACGGCAGGAAATCGAACCTCGGATTTTTGCGTTGTAAGTCCGTATACTTATCGCTTACTGAAGTGATACAATAAAGCTAACCCTAACGATAATTTAGAAACTAATATCATGTTAAGAAGTATGGTTGTACATTTGTATAACACGACACAGCTTTATAATCAACAACACTCTGTGGTGATTCGTAAGCGTACCACATAACCCATAGATGAGCTCATCGTACACCACCCTAGTGACACGTTTTGGAACCTTCCGCTTCCTCGCAACAAATTTGTCTTCTAATTAAAAGTAGAATTCATAAAAAAATACTTTTGATGAAAATAATTAGGGATGATATTATTAATCTATATGTATAAGCTAATTTGGATTACTAAAGTACCATTTGGAAGTTTGATGTATTAGTTGGTATTGTACTTTTAACTTCAACAATACCTTATGCGCACATAGGCTTAACCGCAAAGTCAGAAAACTGTGGAGTTTAAGCAGTCTGCAAGAAGCACCCACCGTTGCAATAGCTTTGTGTGGATATAAACAGAATAACTGGATTGACTGTCACTCTTATAACGCATGCACAGCTGAAAGTGATAAACGTATTGAGCAGGTATTGAGCAGCAAAGTGGCGTAAACTTTATTACTTCTGACGTACAGCCTGGCACTTTAACCATTAGGTTACTCTCGGACCTAGAAGAGTTCAAAAACTACAAACATATTTTAGAAACTAAACTATCGATTAAGGAACATATCTTATAAAAATAAATAAAATAAAGAGGGAGTTAGTTACTTTAGCTTATAAGTAGCTAATAGTGATTTTTCAAGTAATTTCATTCAGCATAGCCGGGACGGAAAGAACAACTTCAAGTAGCTGGGCTTATCTCGGTGTTCCCGTGTTATATTTGAATAAATCTTCAGGCGAAAGGGAGGAGGTTGGAAGTTAGAACTAAATAAGAACTTTTAAGGTAGGTTGTATAGTTATATTTAATAATTTATAGTTCTATTTAGTTCCATTTAATAATTTATAGTTCTATTTAATATCTTATAGTTCTATTTAGTTCTATTTAATGCTTTATAGTTCTATTTAATACTTTATTGTTCTATTTAGTTCTATTTAATACTTTATAGTTCTATTTAGTTCTATTCAATATGTTATAGTTCTATTTAATACTTTATAGTTCTATTTAGTTCTATTTAATACTTTATAGTTCTATTTAGTTCTATTCAATATTTTATAGTTCTATTTAATACTTTATAGTTGTATTTAGTTCTATTTAATACTTTATAGTTCTATTTAGTTCTATTTAATACTTTATAGTTCTATTTAGTTCTATTCAATATTTTATAGTTCTATTTAGTACTTTATAGTTGTATTTAGTTCTATTTAATACTTTATAGTTCTATTTAGTTCTATTTAATACTTTATAGTTCTATTTAGTTCTATTTAATACTTTATAGTTCTATTTAGTTCTATTTAATACTTTATGGTTCTATTTAGTTCTATTTAATATATTTTTGTAAAGGTGGAGGTTGGAAGTTTAATTAGTAGAAATATTAGAATGACTTTATTTCAATTCATTTCTACTTTAAGAAATTTAAGGGTAACTGCCTTCCTACAACTGGCTGTAGACAGAGAAAGGCAGTAGAAGCTGAGACGTTGTGGGTGTAAGCACTCAGCTTCGTACCTTCATTTGATTGATGATTTTTTTCTTTATGATTTTCTATGACGGCTGACTAGATTGACATCGGCGTTTAGATATTGTGTGATAGATGGGATATCCCCAACGCATTTGGGTGCTTTTACCACTGACATTATCCGTTATGACAATAAGTTGACAATCTGGACCAATAACGGTATTGCGATATATATATATTCACAATGTCTATGATAAAATCAATAAAATGACGACTTAACGACAAGCATTTGTTCTGAAAAACTAATGTATTCCAGCTAGAATAAATTAATTATAAAGTTAGTTTATTCCAGCTAGAATAAATGAATTATACAGTTAGTTTATTCCAGCTAGAATAAATTAATTATACAATTAGTTTATTCCAGCTAGAATAAATGAATTATACAGTTAGTTTATTCCAGCTAGAATAAATGAATTATACAGTTAGTTTAATCCAGCTAGAATGAATTAATTATACAGTTAGTGTATTCCAGCTAGAATGAATTAATTATACAGTTAGTTTATTCCAGCTAGAATAAATTAATTATACAGTTAGTTTATTCCAGCTAGAATAAATTAATTATACACTTAGTTTGTTTCAGGAAGTGTTTCTTTAAGTAACTTTTTATGATTCCGTTTTTGTTTTGCAATATCCTATTAAGTAACCCCCTGTGGTTCAGCGGTATAACTAAGGGCTTATACTGCTAAAAATCTAGTATCAACACCCGCGGTTGGCAAAGCACAAATAACCCGCTGTGCAGCTTTGGGCTTAACAGCAAATAACAACATCAGCTTAGTAAATAAATTATTTTTAGTTTCTGGCATTTCTCATTAATAAAATATGTAAAGTATAAGCCCTACTCATTTGCTTGACGTTCCATGTTAATTTCTTTTGTTTGCAGTGCATTGTAGCAAAACCCTTTGTAACACAATGGTATAACAACTTGCATGATTTTCTTGTCATCAGCCTATATGGTAAATGTAACCTTGATTACAGTAAGAATAATTACCATAATTACCGGTAGATGACGCAAATAATGAGAGTACGTAACGAAACAAAAGACTTGTCGTTGTGTGTTTAATAAACACATTAGTGTCTGAATATGTACAGTACATTTACAGTTTTACATACCCAGTTGTATTCGTGACGCTTGTATATGTCCGAATAGAAATATAGGTCCAAGGTTGATAAGAGTGGTAGGTGCCAGTAAGACAAGAACATATCTACAGAATGTAACTTATGTTAATAGCTAAGAGGTTGAATTTTGGCACAGAGCTAGTGGAGGTCTATCTGGGCTAGCCGTCCCAGTTTTGGAGCATTAGAGGGAAGGTAGCTAGTCAATACCACCCTCTGACAACTAGTAGGCTACTCTAATCAAATATTGGGATTTGACTGTGTCTCTTATAATGTACCCACGATCCCAAAGTTTGAAGCGCGATTTCTTTATTTATTTTTTGGCGGTAATGGATCACGATCCACAGTCCGGCATGCTAACCACTAGGCCACACTCGGTCCATGCATATAATTAAAATGTATATATGGATGTGAAAACCTATCGGATTTATTAATTATACAATTTTCAAAATCTTTCATAATAAGACGCTATTTTTATCATATGTTATTTCTCATAAAACGAATCGTTTCACACATTCTTGATTAACATTTTCAGCACAGCGAAATCCATCAGTAAAAAAACATTTCTTGTTATCATATGTTATTTCTCATAAAACGAATCGTTTCACACATTCTTGATTAACATTTTCAGCACAGCGAAATCCATCAGTAAAAAAACATTTCGATTATTTTTGAATATGATTCTGTGTCTGTGTGTCACTTCTCCTAAACCGCAAGGTTGAAGCTTCGGATTGGTCTCAAACGAATAGTTTCGGTCAGGGCTTTGCACAAAGGTAAAACTTTTCACTCAACACCTTAGGGACCCAGGATGTTTCGCGAAAACATTTTCACGGGGATTTCCCGAAAACTGGCCTCAAATTCGGCATTGATTTACACTAGAGCACGTAACTAGGTAGGCCTAATAATTACCATTCGTAACGTGGTTAAAGAAATTAAACTTGCATTATAGCGGCAATGATAATTAAACTGAAAAAGGGTAAAATAGTAGTTTAAGATTGTCTGTGTGAGGGTTTCATATGAGTCCTTCTAAACCGCTGGTTGCAAAGACTTCTAAGTAGTACCAAAGGAATCGTCTTGGTCCCGATGTTTTAATAAAGGTAAAAAAATTCACCCCACCCCTTGGGGAACCCATAAATGTTCCGAAAACCTTTTTTTCCCAAACTGCTGTACTAATTAACTTCTAAATGGAGCCAAACGAATCGTCTCGGCTCTGAGGTTTGCCCAAAGATAAAACTTTTCACTCAACCCCTGAAAGCGGACCCCAACTTTGGCATTGATTTACGTTACAGGACGTAAATAAGAAGACAGACTAATTGCCGTTCGTAACGTGGTTAAAGAAATTGAGTTTACATTATAGCGGCAATGATCGTTAAACTTAAAACGTGCAAAATAGTAGTTTAAGCATCAAATCTGCATTATAGCGGCCCTGTGAATCTGGGCAATAGGCCCACGGGTTCACTAGTACCAATATAGCAAATTTCTACAAATATAAAGATATAACTTCACGATAATGTTTAAATATATAAGATCTAAGACTGCGTCCAAAATTATGCTGGTATGATAATTCAACATGTCTACTATAATTTAGTATTATGATCAAACAATGTGGGAAAAATATTACTAGAAATTAAATAAGGATCGAGCAATGTGTCCATAAAATCAATGATGTGACGGCGTAATCCAGCAATATGTTCACAATTATACAGATGTAACAATCCAGCAATATGTTCACAATTATACAGATGTAACAATCCAGCAATATGTTCACAATTATACAGATGTAACAACCTAGCAATATATTCACAATTATACAGATGTAACAACCTAGCAATATGTCTGCAATTATGCAGATATAACGATACTGCAATGTGTCTACAAATACACTGATATAATGATCCAACAATATGTCCACAGTGATACTGATATGAGAGTGCAATTGTGTATACACAGTTACACGACAAAGTAATGCAATAATATTTTATATTATGCTAAAGTGATAGTGCAAAAAATATTATGCTATTTCTGCACAGTATGGTCTACAAGTATCATAATATGGCACCACACTATAGTATATACAAGTACTATGAAGAACAATGATGTTAGGAAAACACGTAGGTTCAAGAAATCAATTTAACACAAAGATAGGATACCCTATAACCCGAGCGCTTACGAAAGGTGGACCTCTCTTCTTCAGGGGCAAACTACCCCAAAAGAAGAGAGATCCAACTTTCGAAAGCGCTCGGTTTATAGGATATGGTATCTTTAAAGCAATTTTTAAAATATTCTAATTTAAAACTTTCAATTAGCATTTTCAATTCAAGTTTCTTGCTAACACAACATTGTATACATACTTATTACAATATGACAGCACACAGCTCCGTTTAATATGATCTGGTGTGACAGTACAATTTCCTGTCAACAAATGTAACAACATATAATAGCATTATTTCACTCTAAAATTAATTATATTTATATGAAGGTATTTGTGTTTTCAATTGTTCGTTATAATAGTATGATCATTTCTGTTAATCCTGTTTGCCATGCTTGTTTAAATGAGTACATGAAGTTACCAATATATTATGATAACGCTTCATTGTTAGTATTAATGAATTCAAAGTGTAAGCACCAGAGCCTCTAAATAGCCGAAAGTATAATAACGGTTTTTAGGGGGTGATTAGTCATTATTTTAGTGCGTAGTACATTCTACTACATCTATATTGTCAACATTAATTCAAAATGTTCAATATTTTACCCATAGTTCATTTTTCAGGAGTGTAAGTTGATTATGTTCCATCCTTACTTCTGTGACATTTCGTATTAAACCCAGAGAATTTCAGACAAGTAAATTTGCAGTAAAGACATGTCATATTAAGAGTACTGATGTAAAGGATTTAGCCTAATCGCATTTACTCTACAGTCCAAATGGTAGTATCTACCTATAAACTGCCCTTGGTGAAATTGGATTTATAAATTATTTCGACCGGAAAACATTCGTCAATTTACTTTATTCAGAGTTGCAATACAAAATTAAAAAATATATATTGAGAACTGTGCAGGCTTCACAATACATTGATTAAGGAGGATCCGTACGAAATATGAATTACAAGTTTACGTTATTGAATCATTTCAGAGAGAAACCAATAATTATTGACGTCCATATCAATCCAGCAAATAATTAATTTACATGAGCGGTTATGGAAGAAACTTTTCAGCTTCAACAATTATTTGTTAATTCAACATATATTTATTATGACTGAATGAGACAAGCAAATAATAATTATGATTAGGTTTAATAGTAAACTTGAAATAACAAAAATGAAATCACGATTCCAACAGGATCTACTAAGAGTTTGCTGGGAATAATACAAAGACCTAGAGCAAATTTGTACATTACATTAAATCAGTCTTGCATTGAAATAATTTGAATTTGTATTTTTCGCAAAGCTCTTGTGGCTATCTACAGCCATCCCTAATTTTGAACACCCTTCCCGCAGTGGTTCAGTAACAAGTCTCCAGGCTGAAGACACTAAAAAATCGGGTTTCAATACCCGTGGTGGGCAGAGCACAGATAATTCATGGCGTAGCTTTGCTCTGAAGAACAGCCAAATCAACCCCTATTTTTGTTTTTGAGCTACTAACCAGAGGGTCCGCCACCACCCACCATTCAAGCTAAGAACTGATTTTCATTTTTAAAACATCTACACTGCTTGAAGTGCGGGAAATATTTAGTGATATCGCACGAATTAGTAGAACCCGACTCGCCAAATCCGAAATTCAGGACTCTACCACAGGACTAATTCGCGCCCTATATCATAAGGAACAAAAATATATGAAAACATCATTTCCCCTAATAATAACAAAAATTGCCAAATAATAATCAAAACGTTATTTAAGTCTTAACTACTTATGACTCCAGGCGGTTTTATTTTGGTAATAACCAATTTTCACATTCTATGATAGCACCGAGAGTATTTGTAAACTCGAATGTTAATGGAAACTTTTGAATAAAATAACAAAATTTTTAAAGAGATTATAACTTACGAAGAACACTTTGGTATTCAAGTGTTATGTTAAGGTTACGAAAATTAAAAGAATTTAATTTGTTGAATGCCTTCCCCCCTATCCAGATGACTCATCGGTAAGGCTGAAGGCCCAGAAAGTTAAATTCAAATTCCACTTCTGCAATGGGTATAATATAGATAGCATAATGTGCTACTTAGAGTTTAACAGCATACAAACAATAACTTGCGCATAAGGCCCTTTTCACAGCATAGCGAGAACATTCTGAAACATAATATTTGTGGAAATACGATAACGAAACCGTGAGGTGATATAATCGGATCGTAACATCACTGTAATTGTAAAAACATTGTTGGATTGCTATATTAATTATGTTATTGTTCAATGATTGTACTTGTATATGTAGAATTATACACTGACTTTTCTCTACGTTAAAATACTTTTATTTGCGAGATTCCGGTCCTCTTACCAGAGCTCTATATATTAATATAGCTTATATATATATATATATATATGTTAATTGACCTACGTTATGAGTCTTAAACAACAATGTACTTGTGTTATTGGAGAAGTAATACGTTTGTAGAAGAATTTCTGAATCGTTACGCCACTATTATTGAGGGAACTGTTGTATCGTGGTATTAATGCATTTATAAGCACGTTGCTAGATCTTTGTATCAACATAATTATGGATACAATGTTGGATCGTTATACCAGCACATTACAGACACATTGTCGAACAGTTATGGTTGTTATTAGTGTGGGCGTATTGTTGAAACATTATACTAGTATTATTATCAACGAATTATTAAATCGTTTTTGCGGAAACAATGTTGTATCGTTATGTGAGTATAATTATTGGATGAATGTATAAATGAATAATGTTATAAAAGTGGACATCTATATAATTAGACGAACTCTTAAATCGTTATATTGGTATAACTGGGGGACATTACTCAATCATTATGTTATTGTCATTGTGACATATTGTTAGATAGTTATATGAATTTTATTGAGGACATGTTGCTAGAGCGTATTATTAATATGATCGTGGACACTTTATTGAATCGCTGCTTCAATGTAACTATGGAAACAGTGTTCGATTATTAAATCAGTATAATTGTTGAAAGATTTTTGGATCATTATGTCAGTTAATTTCAGACATATTTTGAGTCATTCTATCAGCGTAATTGTACTCATATTATTTGACTGGTATGTTAATGAAATGTTTAAAACATTGTTCGATCATTTATCAGTATATGTATACAGATCTAGTTAAGATTTATGAAGTTACTATAAAGTAACGTTTCTATCAGCCATCCCAATCTAGCTCTGTGATATTCTCAGGTGAAATTGGTTGCTGAGTTAATATCGGCTGAGTTGAA
>NW_013667002.1:153417-157874 GCF_000517525.1 Limulus polyphemus | reverse complement strand
GCATATATATATATATATATATATACCCCAGACCACAGGTCCATGGAACATCCACGTCTCGTTACCAAGAGCTAAAGTGTACCTCTTAAATGAGAATCAGATTAAAGTAAAATATATTTTATTCCTAAAACTTGTGCGAGCTACTCCAATCTAACTCGATTTATAGGTTTCAAACGTGTTGTTGTTCGGTAAGCTCACCAAATACCCATTGATAAATATTTTCTTGAAGGAGAAGACAAGATAATAGCCTTTGACCATTCTTCAGTCAATTCGCGATGTTTGTGTTCGCTGCCGTGGATTTATAGATTTGAGGATTTTGTCAACTGGGAAATATAAGCATTTTAACATTTTTGCACTAATTTTATTTTCAGTTTCTGTAAAGGTAATCTGAAATTTTCTTTATTTATTTAATGTAATTTCATTATTTGACACGTGACTGTTTTATTACCTACACACTTCAGGAATATTGAATTAAACGCACACTCTTTGTCTACATTAAAAACTGTTTTTTTTGTGTTTTTTACCACAAAAAAGTAATAACAGTCGATTTGTTTACAAAAAAGCCTAAATGCCTTGTCTTTTCATTACTTTGCTTTAATTGTATAGATAAACTAATAATTTGTTTCTCTGTTGTTTAGCGCAAATCTACACAATACAATTTTGTGTTCTGGCTACTACGGATATCTAAGCCCGGGTTTTAGGGTTGTAAGCCTGTAGTCTTACTGCTGAAACACCTGGGACTATTTAAATAAGTTTCTTGTTATGTTATCTTCCACCAGGGTATTTAAGTTTCCACTGTCAACTAGAAAGCGTAAATTTGTTTATTTGTCGATAGATCAGACATAAGAGGAATTGTTTGTTTTAGCTACTGAACGCACGAGAAAGTAAAAGCCATGATATTTGAGTTTGTTCATTTTTAAAAATATTGTATATTTATATTCTTAGGATGTAGTTTCTATACAACGAGTTTGAGAAATAATATTGAGATAAAATACAGTAATAAACGAAAAATAACCTATTTAAAACTAACACGCGACGGATATTATACGAGAGAGTTATGTTCAGGTAATTCATAACTGCATATTTGATATATACATATATAATAACTTGACTGTTTCACCTACTTCATAACAAAACTCTGTATGTACGATTGTTGTCAAATCGGATCACATAGAATATTACTTCTTATTTTCATTTTAGTTTATTTATGATAAACTTCCTCTGCTGTAAGACTACAAACTAGGAAAGTACGACTTTATTCAACACGTTTATCTTAACCAGTTTTATTTTTAATGTGGTTAGAATCATCACCACCCACCGCCAACTCTTGGGCTGCTCTTTTTACCAACGAATAGTAGGATTGACCGTAACATTAGAACACCCCCACGGCTGAAAGGGTGAGTATGTTTGATGTGACGGGGATTCGAACCGCGACCCTCAGACTGCAAGTCGAGTGCCAGCTGCCTTCCCTCTAGTCTTACACTGCTATATTAGGGACGGCTAGCGCAGATAGCCCTTGTGTAGCTTTGCGCGAAATTCAAAACAAACAATTTATTTTTAATGGGCTTTTAGTTATTTGTTTTTTTTTGAAACTTAGAATTTTGCTTTGGTACAGCCTATAGGAACGTTTCTATTAAATTGCTGGTGTTGAATTCTTTGTCTTATTTCAAACTTTTTAACTGTTCTTATGAAATACAAAATGTATGTTCATATTATGTAACAAAATCCGTACAATGACTATCTGTTAACTGCGTATTCAAGCAGTGTCATCTCATCAGCACAACTTGGGTTAATAATTGTGGTTGTTGCCCATTAACGCTTTATATGGGTTTAAGTGCACGTGGAAAATATTTGTGAATAATATTCTATATTTTTCGTTTATTTCGCTATTCTTAATGTTTGGTAATTGCCAAAGTCATATCTTTTGTAGCAGAAATGGGTTAGGATATATTAGTGTCGCCGATTAGCCATAGGCTTAATAATCAGGCATTCTCGGTTACCTCGTTAACAATAAGGCATTCTCGTTTACTTAGTTAACATTCAAGCATTCTCGGTTACCTAGTTAACAATCAGGCATTCTCGGTTACCTCGTTAACAATCAAGCATTCTCGGTTACCTCGTTAACAATCGCGGGCATTCTCGGTTACCTCGTTAACAATCGGGCATTCTCGGTTACCTCGTTAACGATCAAGCATTCTCGTTTACTTAGTTAACAATCAAGCATTCTCGGTTACCTCGTTAACAATCAAGCATTCTCGGTTACCTCGTTAACAATCGGGCATTCTCGGTTACCTCGTTAACAATCAAGCATTCTCGGTTACCTCGTTAACAATCAAGCATTCTCGGTTACCTCGTTAACAATCAAGTATTCTCGGTTACCTAGTTAACAATCAAGCATTCTCGGTTATCTAGTTAACAATCAAGCATTCTCGTTTACTTACAGATAGCCCATTGTGTAGCTTTGTGCATCATTACAAACAAACAAACAAAATCTACTAAAGAGAAGCACACAAAATCTACAGTATAACTTTATAAGGAAGAGGCCATGTGATTTGAATCCAGGGGAGAGAAAGGTCTCTAAGCAGAGGTGAAATATTTGGAAATAGAACAGTAATCTTTTTTGTCTTTATTTTTTACAAAAGTTACACCGAGAACATTTATATTAAGATCCATTATTCAATATTTCGGTGGTGAGGATATTTCAAAGTGGCCAGCATCTGTGATGAATATTTATAGGGTCATCTCGTTCTTCTGACTGCAAGCTGTTAATCTGTCGTAAAATTCTGAAATAAAACTATATTTTTATAACCGGTCCTCATATTCTGACACGTTTGAACTATTAAACTATTTACGAACTTATCATTATTTGTAGAAGAGTTAGAGTATATATGCTAATTATATTTTCGTTGAAATACTCCTTATTTAACCTGTAACCATAGCAATATTAATTTTCATGCTAAAGTACTGGATCTGTGTTTCAGTCACATTGTATTTGTTGTAATATAATAGTGTAACTTACATCAATATTTTCTTAGATTAGGCGTGAGAGATCTGTTAATTAGGTGTTAAGCATAACACATTCGCTTAACAGATCAACAAGGTTTTAATTTCAAGTAGCATGTGTCTGATTTACGTCGCACTTTTACCAGGTATTTGATTTTCAACAATTCTAAATAAGATACTTAAAAATTTACATTCTTATGTTTCGTGGGCAATTGGTATTGGTGTTTTAAAGCACAAATCTACACAATGAGCTATCTGTGTTCTGCTTACCACAGATATCGACACCCGATTTTTAGCCTTGTACGCTCGCTTATTTAACGTTGAGCCACTAGGGGGGACAGGGGGAGTGCTTTCGCGGACAAAGTTAAGCATATTTTTAAAATTGTACTTCCCCCCCCCCCCGAGTACTAAGTTAAATTTAAATTGATGTTTATTAATCATCCAATTATATCATTTGGCAAAAGTATGTGTCAAACAAATTTCAATCAAACTAAAAACTATTTTTTTTTGTTCTACATACTAAAAAAATGTGGAGATTTGTAGAAATTGGATTGGCCTAACTTGGGAATCCGAAGTGTGCTTCTAGCGTCCTATAGAAATATTTAGAGATGTATTGGAGCTCTTGTGCTGCGAAATGCTGGATTTGCACATTTAAAAAGGATACTTTACAGAAAATAATTAGTGATATTTATCATTTTTATACATAACTTGTAAAAATGAAAAGGTTAAGCCTAATTGTATTTCGTACTTCATCATTCGTAAGAGTATCAAATATTAATAATATGTGTAATGACTAATGTGAGCTAGCAAGTATATTTAAACACACTAGATTTTGAAACATTCGAAAAAGCTTAGGGATTGAGGCATTACAGGAACACGTAGAAATGAGTCAAGATAGCCTGGAGCCTCGTGAATTTTTCCGACATGTGGCTTCGCTCTCATATTAGCTTCAATAGGCTAAAACTCGGCTATTTAAGCTTTCATTTCACCAACCTTTATACATGTGATAGTAAGCAGATGTTGTGAGTCCAAAATAAACAATAGTACAGGTACATGTTGAACTTCAGGAGCACAATAATCTGAACATGAACACTGTAGTGACAGCAGGTTTATGGAAATTTTTCATGATTTTATAAACAAAACTACAGGAGCTTTTCTTAACGTGAAATTCAAACCAAATGGGTTATTTCCCTGAAAAGGGCCGAAGGGCGCGTGGAGAAAAAACACCTCTGTTAACCAATCGCACTAATCCACGTTATTGTGTTGTCTGTCAGCTAGTAAGTCAGTAGACATTAAAATGACGTCACATAAGGAACACTTAATTTACAATTTGTTCGTATTGATTTTGGTTTTATTTACACTTCAAACAGAACACTTTCAGGGACCCTGCGGAAGTGCATCTAATTTTTTATCAGGGACCCTGCGGAAGTGCATCTAGTTTTTTATCAGGGACC